>NC_090246.1:2633824-2651324 GCF_037325665.1 Littorina saxatilis | reverse complement strand
GTCGGTACTACTTTTGCGACTGAAAAGTTCCGAACGCTCTAATGTACGAAGTATACATCTCTGGAGCAAACAATACAAACATACCGCATTTAAATTAACAACTACAGGCTGGAACACATGAATCTCCATATAAAATCCATGAGTTTGGTTGTTTTCTGAATCTAGGTCTGCTGTGCACAAACGTTCATCACAAGCAAATTCCCAAGGCAAGTAACTCTCATACTTTGTCTAGCGACAAGAGTTAGTTCCCCTTTCAAATTTCTTTTCACTCATCTTCGACAACAGACTGCAATCCGACGGTCAGTTTTCAACAATATTTCATTTAATAAACAGATCACACGCAACCAAATGCACACATCTCATCAATTTAAACAACATAAATCGGTTTCATACACTATTTTCCCCAGAAAAATGAACTTCAACGTTTTTGAGTCACTTGAGAAAAAGTGACTCTATGTAATCGGTCAGTGTTAGTCTGTCCGGCCGGACGGCCGGCCCGTCCGTGGACACCACCTTAACGTTGGACTTTTCTCGGAAACTATCAAAGCGATCGGGCTCATATTTTGTTTAGTCGTGACCTCCAATGACCTCTACACTTTAACGATGGTTTCGTTGACCTTTGACCTTTTTCAAGGTCACAGGTCAGCGTCAAAGGAAAAATTAGACATTTTATATCTTTGACAAAGTTCATCGGATGTGATTGAAACTTTGTAGGATTATTCTTTACATCAAAGTATTTACATCTGTAGCCTTTTGCGAACGTTATCAGAAAAACAAGGGAGATAACTAGCCTTTTCTGTTCGGCAACACACAACTTAACGTTGGGCTTTTCTCGGAAACTATAAAAGTGACCGGGCTCAAATTTTATGTGAACGTGACTCTTTGTGTTGTGAATAGCAATTTCTTCCTGTCCATCTGATGCCTCATATAATATTCAGAACTGCGAAAGTGACTCGATCGAGCGTTTGCTCTTCTTGTTAACGTTGGAACACGGGTGCAAAAGTTCGTCTGCTAGTCCCATTTGACGAAAGAACATTATCCTAAGCGATACCAAAACATATACTGAACACACAATATCTGCCTTTGCCGCCACAGCAGAATAACAGCACATCTGTGTACTTGATTTTAGTCCAAAATAGGAAAACTGACAAGAAGTGTTAATAGAATGGAATGATTTTCACGGAACTATACAACCGTGACCGCGCATTAATCGATCGCCTGCGCAGGTGGACTGGTTGAGTGAATAGGATTCGATCAAACTTTCGCAAAAAAACCTCCTCTTTTCTTTGAATAACCGAAGAAAGGAGGAATAAAGAGGTTACACACCTCGTCTCAGTGATTATAAAAAATAATGGTCTCAGTTCGCGGTCATGAAAAAGCTCGCTAAAGCTCGCATTTTTCATGATCCGCTAACTTCGACCATTATTTTTAATAATCACTGAGACTCGGCGTGTAACCTCTACTTATTGTTGCTTGACGGTCTTGCCGCAGAGTATGTACTGGGTCAGACACGACCGTGACAACGCATTTCTGTGTGTCCGCTGAAGCGCCGGTAACTCAAAGGTTATAATTTTGACATAACATGCAGTTGTACTATTTCACCAACCAGGGAATAAAATGAAAGAGTATCACATTGCGACTTATACAGTCGTAATACTGACAAGTGAATACAATAATTTCAGGAATGTTGCTGGAATCTATGGGTCAAAAACATGTGTATATATATACAGATACTTGAACCCCTTCATAATTATGATTAAACTGTCCTGTGCCCGAGACGGATTAGAGAAAACCACGTGAGGCAGGACGCTCGCGTGCCTTGAGGCAAGGGGCAGTGCTTCTACGTACGTATTTATCAGCTAAATGTCTGAATTTTGGCGCTCTGGACACCCGTGAAGGGTATAATAATAATAATAATAATAATAATAATAAATGAGCATTTATATAGCGCAACATCATAACTTTACAATGATGCTCTTTGCGCTTGACACATTTAAAATTAAAACACAGTTATACAAGCATTTACATCTACATTCATAGTCAACAACGCTTAATTAAAAGCATACACCATCAAACATACATTACAAAAGATTCTTCCACGAACTAAGTAATAAAAACATGAATAAACAAGAAATTCCTATGAGGTAGGAAAAACACCCCCGTCAAAGGGAAATAACCTTCTCAGTTGGTGGCAGTGACTGAGTGAGAATGGTTATTTCCCTTTGACCATGAAGATGTCCCTGTATAAGTCCTTGTATAATTTTAATCCACCAATAACTCCCTAACCGTGTGTTTGACTGGTCCCAATTTTTGTAAGGACCGTCTCAGGAATGTATAGAACCTGTTCACCAAGTTTGGTGACGATCGGTCCGTTCATTCTGGAGATCTATATGCGAACACAAACACACAAACACCCAAACACCCAAACACCCAAACAAACACATCGAGCGAAACCTATACACACCCCTATACCGGGGGTGTAAATAGTGAAAAACAAGGAAATACCAGCTGAATACCCTTAATCAAACAGAACATGTTATCAACAATACTGAAAACAGTCCTAGATGTTTATATACATTATCACATTGCGATTTGAACAGTTGTAACACCGATTACTGAATACAATAATTGCAGTGATTTTGCTGGAATTTATGTTCTTCTGCAAATGTGCCGAAAGGGACATGACAGTTTGGGCAGTCCCTGACGCCAACTTTCGGCAATAACCCGGCTTAGCCCCCTCCCCCCCCCCCCCCCCCCCGTCTGAGGTTCACAGTCCCACTGTCAGCATGTGACTTCACTTCCACAGGGTTAATTTGTGATTATGCTGTACATAGGTTTCTTGTTCCATTGCGATGTTCTTCTTCTTTTTATATTTAGTCAAGTTTTGACTAAATATTTTAACATCGAGGGGGAATCGAAACGAGGGTCGTGGTGTATGTGCGTGTGTCTGTCTGTCTGTCTGTCTGTCTGTCTGTCTGTGTGTGTGTGTGTGTGTAGAGCGATTCAGACTAAACTACTGGACCGATCTTTATGAAATTTGACATGAGAGTTCCTGGGTATGAAATGCCCGAACGTTTTTTTCATTTTTTTGATAAATGTCTTTGATGACGTCATATCCGGCTTTTCGTGAAAGTTGAGGCGGCACTGTCACGCCCTCATTTTTCAACCAAATTGGTTCAAATTTTGGTCAAGTAATCTTCGACGAAGCCCGGGGTTCGGTATTGCATTTCAGCTTGGTGGCTTAAAAATTAATTAATGACTTTGGTCATTAAAAATCGGAAAATTGTAAAAAAAAATAAAAATTTATAAAACGATCCAAATTTACGTTTATCTTATTCTCCATCATTTGCTGATTCCAAAAACATATAAATATGTTATATTCGGATTAAAAACAAGCTCTGAAAATTAAATATATAAAAATTATTATCAAAATTAAATTGTCCAAATCAATTTAAAAACACTTTCATCTTATTCCTTGTCGGTTCCTGATTCCAAAAACATATAGATATGATATGTTTGGATTAAAAACACGCTCAGAAAGTTAAAACAAAGAGAGGTACAGAAAAGCGTGCTATCCTTCTTAGCGCAACTACTACCCCGCTCTTCTTGTCAATTTCACTGCCTTTGCCATGAGCGGTGGACTGACGATGCTACGAGTATACGGTCTTGCTGAAAAATGGCAGCTACTTGACTAAATATTGTATTTTCGCCTTACGCGACTTGTTCTTCTTCTTTTCCTTCTTCTTTTTTTTCAAAATGTCAGCACCATTTCTATAGTCATTATTACGGACATGATGGGGTTATACACTATAGACGGGCTCATGGTTGCGCTTCTAATAATTAGGAAAACTTGTTAAAAAAACAAAAAAAACAGCAGACTACACTCTGGTGCAGTTACAAACAAACGTAACACAGAAATCAAACGGGACCACCTTCATTTGCACTTACTGCATGGTTAGCATGTCGACTGTTTTACATTTTACCGCATGTTTAGCATGTCGACTGTTTTACATTTTACCGCATGTTTAGCATGTCGACTGTTTTACATTTTACCGCATGTTTAGCATGTCGACTGTTTTACATTTTACCGCATGTTTAGCATGTCGACTGTTTTACATTTTACCGCATGTTTAGCATGTCGACTGTTTTACATTTTACCGCATATTTGGCATGTCTACTGTTTTGCATTTTACCGTATAATTAGCCTGTCGACCGTTTTAAGTTTTAGCGCACCTCAATAGCTGGTGACGTGGCAACAACGTTACCTGATCGACAGGTGTGACACGCAGCATGCTCACTTCTGCTGACAAACCCTTCGTGTCATTTGATGCATTTTTTCCTCCCTGCTTGTTTGTGCGGCGACGCTTTGGTCAATACTGGGCTGGGATGGGGGTGTGTGTGTGTTTGTGTGTGTGTGTGTGTGTTTGTGTGTGTGTGGGGGAGAGATCGTACATGCCCAAGTGTTTGTGCACGAGAGAGAGAGAGAGAGATAATGTCAAGAATGTGTGTGTGTGTGTGTGTGTGTGCGTGTGTGTGTACATGCGTGTTAGTGCGTGTTCCGTCACACCTGGCCTTTTACGTCTGCTCGTAAAAGTTGGTCCCCTCGTCCGGTATGGTAGTTTATCGGTAAGACCCATCTTGCGAGATCAATGGATTGTCGAATATGTACTACTCTGGCGGCTTGACCGTTAAAGTGTGACGAATGAATGAAGAGACCTTTTCATGTGGCGAGAGATTACTGGTGTAGGCTGTTGTGTCGCGACTTGTTTGACTATTACGCCTGTGGTGACATGAACAGTGCTAACATTTTGCTGTGTGCTTCATTGAATGTTCTTTTGTTGTTAATTGTTTTGTGTGTTTCGTTGTTTTGTTTGTGTCGTGTTGGTAGTGGAGGGTTTTCTGTGCGCGCGTGTGCTGACATGGTGTTTGTGTGTGTGTGTGTGTGTGTGTGGCATGTGTGTGTGTGTGGCATGTGTGTGTGGCATGTGTGTGTCTTGACATTGTGTTTGTGTGTGTTTGCATGTGTGTGTGTGCATGTGTGTGTGTGTGTGTGCGTGCGTGTTGACATTGTGAGTGTGTGAGAGAGAGAGAGTGAGGGAGAGGGAGAGACATTTTGAATGGACCCGCTTCGTTGATTAATATTCTTGTGATGGGGTGGAAGGAGGAGGATAATATTTTGATTGTAGCCTCTTGATGTAGTAGTTGGGTGAATGTAGTCACCTAGTAGAAGTAAACCCCGAAGTTCAGGAGTACACCATGTGGGTGCCTCTTTAGTGTCTTGCACTGAACGAACATCACTTGCTCTCGTAATGGACTTTCACTCACATGTAGAGAATGATAGACAAGAGTTCACTGGCACAGACCGACGAGTCACTTGATGCAACATGAAACTGGAAAACCATGTCTGTCGATTCACATTTCTCTTTATTTTCTATTTTCTCTTCTCCTCACCAACACAGCTCCCAGCCCGAAGGCCGGGAGGCCACACAAATAGTACAATGCAATCTACATCAGGATGTCTCCATGATAACAAAGTACAAAACAAGTACGTCCTCTCTCTCCGAGATAGTTCTCAGTTTTTCCCTCCGAGATAGTTCTCAGTTCTCTTTTAAAATCTCAAATGCTATCATGTAAATGGGGATGGGTGGCGTCAAAAGCCACCAATCAAGAGTTAGCTAACAAAACTGACATCATTTCTCATTGGTCAGTAAAGACAAGGAAAGGGGGGGGGGGGGGGGGTAAGAGACTACAACCTCCGAGCCACCTGGCATCTTCTATGATCTGCCCTGTCAAAAGAAATGACACCCACTTGACAAAACGCCAAGTCCAACTCGGGTAGACAGGCTGTCGGCACATTGCATAACGACCACCTGGGGCTCAAGATACCCCGCCGTCTTTCTGGGAGGGCGGCTTGACGTCAAAGGAAACATATTACGTTCCCTAGTGGACACAGCCGACTGAGCGAGTTTACGACCTCCAGGTGTCTGAGCATACCAAAATTTTAACTTACACAAGACAGGAATGACATAAAATCATTATAACGAATTAGTAGCCAGTTTAGCACTTGGCTACATCTCCCCCAAGCTTTTAAAAATCAGCGTCCGCGCTGATTAAACAACGGATAAGAAATAAGGTCGACGTCACAACAGTGGAAAGACCTAAGGTCGACGTTGAGTTAAAGCGGGACAAACGAAAGTCTATGAAGTGCGATATGCAAGACAACTTAGATCAATCAAAACCACTTGAGTTAAAGAAGAGAGGGAGGTAAAGGCTGTGTTTAAGACGTATTTTAGGTGAAAAACGTAACAGTTACAAAATGGACAGATTCACTAATGAATGACGTAGTTACCTGACACTGTTAAAATGATACATCCTGTACAATACACCTGACACAATGCAATGACATCCAACATTACAAATGATCTGTACCAAGCCTATTTAAAGGTAACAAGGTAAATCATAACTTAGTTTACGCTTAAGAGAGCAATTAAGAAAGTGATGATACAGGGCCTTATTTGAAGGTCAGCAAGTATTCACTAAATTACTTTCAACCCTAGGTGGCAATTACCATCAGATTTGTAGTATCTGCTTGTGCCCAAAAAAAAATCTTTCAATAAGCGCAAACATCCGCCAACACATTCCACTCAAAGCATCATGTCAAATAATCGCAACAATCAATATCAATCATACCAATGCAAGAAACATGGCATAGCATACATGAAAATGAACATTATCAAACATCAACAAATTAAACGGCAACAAAACACCCGGCAGTAAACACACCTGCGAGTCTCTTCGTGGACGCAACACTTGCGTCACTTCACTGCCGCGAACACCGAGGAAAGTCTTATGTAATACCACATGGCTAACGTCACCAGCCCAAGTCTGTATCCGTCAAGTCCGATATGACGTGTCACACTAGCTAAGAATGGGATTGCACGCGCTACAGCCACTCGAGTACAGTATATACACTGGCTGAGTCCTGTAGGCTCTCTACACCGTCATACACAGTCCGTTGAATAAGGGCTATAGTCACACTCACCAAATGGGCACCACACAGTTCCATCACGGTCACACAACCGCAAAATAACACTTCGTCGATATTACGAGATAATCACTAAGATGAAATAACGTAGGTAACACTTCGGAATCAGGAAACAGCACACGGGTAAACAAACAGGAATCGCCGATGCAAAACAGGTTGAAGACAGGCATGGTCCGTAGGAACAGGTAGAAGCAGACTGTGTTGACCATGGTTGAATATCTTCCAGGCAGACGTCAGGATTCCGGTGTCGGTCGCACCAGCAAGATTTACCGTACTCCATGATGGAAAACGAGTCACAAGAAAAGTCCATTCTGTGCAAAACACGACCCTGCTCGCAGCGCCATTTGTGATGGGGTGGAAGGAGGAGGATAATATTTTGATTGTAGCCTCTTGATGTAGTAGTTGGGTGAATGTAGTCACCTAGTAGAAGTAAACCCCGAAGTTCAGGAGTACACCATGTGGGTGCCTCTTTAGTGTCTTGCACTGAACGAACATCACTTGCTCTCGTAATGGACTTTCACTCACATGTAGAGAATGATAGACAAGAGTTCACTGGCACAGACCGACGAGTCACTTGATGCAACATGAAACTGGAAAACCATGTCTGTCGATTCACATTTCTCTTTATTTTCTATTTTCTCTTCTCCTCACCAACACAGCTCCCAGCCCGAAGGCCGGGAGGCCACACAAATAGTACAATGCAATCTACATCAGGATGTCTCCATGATAACAAAGTACAAAACAAGTACGTCCTCTCTCTCCGAGATAGTTCTCAGTTTTTCCCTCCGAGATAGTTCTCAGTTCTCTTTTAAAATCTCAAATGCTATCATGTAAATGGGGATGGGTGGCGTCAAAAGCCACCAATCAAGAGTTAGCTAACAAAACTGACATCATTTCTCATTGGTCAGTAAAGACAAGAAAAGGGGGGGGGGGGGGGGGGGTAAGAGACTACAACCTCCGAGCCACCTGGCATCTTCTATGATCTGCCCTGTCAAAAGAAATGACACCCACTTGACAAAACGCCAAGTCCAACTCGGGTAGACAGGCTGTCGGCACATTGCATAACGACCACCTGGGGCTCAAGATACCCCGCCGTCTTTCTGGGAGGGCGGCTTGACGTCAAAGGAAACATATTACGTTCCCTAGTGGACACAGCCGACTGAGCGAGTTTACGACCTCCAGGTGTCTGAGCATACCAAAATTTTAACTTACACAAGACAGGAATGACATAAAATCATTATAACGAATTAGTAGCCAGTTTAGCACTTGGCTACATTCTAATGTTCCGAAGTCGTGTCAGCTCTTCGGATCACGCCACGCTGTCAACGTGGCACAGTGCGTCGTGACCCCTGTTTGAGCTCTTCGGATCACGCCACGCTGTCAACGTGGCACAGTGCGTCGTGACCCCTGTTTGAGCTCTTCGGATCACGCCACGCTGTCAACGTGGCACAGTGCGTCGTGACCCCTGTTTGAGCTCTTCGGATCACGCCACGCTGTCAACGTGGCACAGTGCGTCGTGACCCCTGTTTGAGCTCTTCGGATCACGCCACGCTGTCAACGTGGCACAGTGCGTCGTGACCCCTGTTTGAGCTCTTCGGATCACGCCACGCTGTCAACGTGGCACAGTGCGTCGTGACCCCTGTTTGCACCTCTTCACTTTGTATTTCGCCATCTTCATTTATAACCGGCACGGTTGGCCTAGTGGTAAGGCATCCGCCCCGTGATCGGGAGGTCGTGGGTTCGAACCCCGGCCGGGTCATACCTAAGACTTGAAAATTGGCAATCTAGTGGCTGCTCCGCCTGGCGTCTGGCATTATGGGGTTAGTGCTAGGACTGGTTCGTCCGGTGTCAGAATAATGTGACTGGGGGAGACATGAAGCCTGTGCTGCGACTTCTGTCTTGTGTGTGGCGCACGTTATTGTCAAAGCAGCACCGCCCTGATATGGCCCTTCGTGGTCGGCTGGGCGTTAAGCAAACAAACAAAAAAAACAAATCTTCATTTATTCCACCCTATCTTTCTCGTTCACTTTGTATTTTGTCATCTTCATTTATTCCACCCCACCTTTCTCGTTCACTTTGTATTTCGCCATCTTTATTCATTCCACCCCATCTTTCTCGTTCACTTTGTATTTCGCCATCTTTATTCATTCCACCCCATCTTTCTCGTTCACTTTGTATTTCGCCATCTTTATTCATTCCACCCCATCTTTCTCGTTCACTTTGTATTTCACCATCTTTATTCATTCCACCCCATCTTTCTCGTTCACTTTGTATTTCGCCATCTTCATTCATTCCACCCCATCTTTCTCGTTCACTTTGTATTTCGCCATCTTCATTTATTCCATCCCATCTTTCTCGTTCACTTTGTATTTCACCATCTTTATTCATTCCACCCCATCTTTCTCGTTCACTTTGTATTTCGCCATCTTTATTCATTCCACCCCATCTTTCTCGTTCACTTTGTATTTCGCCATCTTTATTCATTCCACCCCATCTTTCTCGTTCACTTTGTATTTCACCATCTTTATTCATTCCACCCCATCTTTCTCGTTCACTTTGTATTTCGCCATCTTTATTCATTCCACCCCATCTTTCTCGTTCACTTTGTATTTCACCATCTTTATTTATTCCATCCCATCTTTCTCGTTCACTTTCTATTTTGTCATCTTCATTTATTCCACCCCATCTTTCTCGTTCACTTTGTATTTCGCCATCTTTATTTATTCCACCCCATCTTTCTCGTTCACTTTGTATTTCGCCATCTTTATTTATTCCACCCCATCTTTCTCGTTCACTTTGTATTTCGCCATCTTTATTTATTCCATCCCATCTTTCTCGTCGTTTCACCCCAGTAGATACGGGGGAGTATAGGTTTCCCTCTCTTTGTTTGTTTGTTTGTTTTGCTGTTTGTTTGTTTGTAGGTTATTTTATTTGGCCTGTCCGCACTTAGATCTCTTGTGTTTATGTGTAGATTGAACTGACATTTGGGGTTGAGCTTGTTCACATTGACTTGGTCTTCAGCCCCCCCCCCCCACCCCCCCTAATCCCCAATCACCTGTCCTCTTCATTCGTGTCCACGTTGCTGCTCTGCGTGATTTGTGTCGGGTTGACACAGGAGCAACTTTGTAGGTTTAAACCACAGCTGCATGATTTTCTAAAACCTGGACAGCAGTAATTAATAAAGAAATGTGTCAGATAGTTTGAGGAGGGGTGGGGAGTTGGGATTGGGGTGGAAGGAGGGGGGGTGGGCTGGTTGCAGGTTGCAGACCTTTAAAGTTTTCTGTTTACAGCCAATGACAGTTTGAACGAAAGAGCAGATACACGTGATATACACGATAAACGTTTGCAAATGTTTATTTATTTATTTATATGGGAGATGTATATAGCGCTTGACGTTCTCTAGGCGCTTTACATATTAATTTCTGCCGTCTTGCTGATGATACTTGATTTAGGTTTGGTATGCAGATATCGATGTAATTTTTTGTTTATGGACGTTTGTACTGTTTTTATCGTAAGCTTATGGGCCTAAAATTGCGGTAAAACAGTTTCACATCATTTCGGAATATTTATGCGACTGTTGATATGCCACGTTGGACATTCATCGGAAGAGGAGACGGGGTGTGTGAGAGGGAGATTATAAATTATGGAAGGGGGTAGGTACTTTCGGGATTGATTTGTTAAGTAACCTGTTTTGCATGTTGTATTATGATGTGCATAAAAAACCCTGCAAAATAGAAGACGTACGGGAGGAGAGCATGAGTGCGGAACACCTGCCCGCGAAGGAAAGATATAGATTTATTTGTGGAATGTTTCAAAATAGGCACTACAGGTTTCAAGATATCTTTCAAGTGTCATCTGCTTGATTCACAGTCTGTCTGTCTCGGCCTGTCTCTGTCTCTCTGTCTCTGTCTCTGTCTGTCTGTCTCTCTCTCTCTCTCTCTCTCTCTCTCTCTCTCTCTCTCTCTCTCTCTCTCTCTCTCTCTCTCTCTCTCTCTCTCTCTCTGAATTGTAAGAAAAAAAGGCCTAGTCTTAAATCTTAATCCTTGTAAAATAAAGTTCAGTTCAGTTCAGCTCTCTCTCTCTCTCTCTGTGTCTCTCTTTCTCTTTCTCTCTCTCTCTCTCTCTCTCTCTCTCTCTCTCTCTCTCTCTCTCTCTCTCTCTCCCTGTCTCTCTCTTTCTCTCTCTCTTGCCGCTACACCATAACATGTGATTTTGTATGATAACCTTCTTGATAAGATGCGTTCCGACTTTTTACCTGTCCCCACATTGGGACTTCTGCAAACTCATTGCATTGCCTCTAGTTTATGACTTCACGTACGGATTGCAGTGACCCCCCCTCCCACACACACACACACACACATCCCCCACCCCTACCTGTTTCATACAAATGGGGAGGGAGTTGCTTGTTCCACACACGCACGTACATACACACACACATTCTCTCTCTCTAACTCCCTCTCTCTCTCCGCATTGGAATATATCTGAAATATATTACTATAATTAGCTACAAATGGCTGCGTTAGAGAATATAATCTTATGATCTAGCGAAATTACATGCCGTTGACTGATTTTGTGTGCTGATCTACAGGTATGTCGTCCGCCCCCTGTAGTGAGGTAATGGTAATATCACACTGGCAATCACTGTACTGATGTATTCGCACCTGTCAGCTTGTAACAACGAAATTAATTCAGGTTTACCTGGCAATCATTTGCCGCATTGTCGACCAAAGTAAATTACTGAAGTGTACGTGCACCCTCCTCCGGCAAAGAAGAGGAAAAAAAGAAAGAAGCTTTTTGACTCACATGCGAAGCAAAAGTGAGTCTATGTACTCACCCGAGTCGTCCGTCCGTCCGTCCGTCCGTCCGTCCGGACGTCCGGACGTCCGTCCGTCCGGAAAACTTTAACGTTGGATATTTCTTGGACACTATTCAGTCTATCAGTACCAAATTTGGCAAGATGGTGTATGATGACAAGGCCCCAAAAAACATACATAGCATCTTGACCTTGCTTCAAGGTCAAGGTCGCAGGGGCCATAAATGTTGTCTAAAAAACAGCTATTTTTCACATTTTTCACATTTTCTCTGAAGTTTTTGAGATTCAATACCTCACCTATATATGATATATAGGGCAAAGTAAGCCCCATCTTTTGATACCAGTTTGGTTTACCTTGCTTCAAGTTCAAGGTCACAGGAGCTCTTCAAAGTTGGATTGTATACATATTTTGAAGTGAACTTGACCCTGAACTATGGAAGATAACTGTTTCAAACTTAAAAATTATGTGGGGCACATGTTATGCTTTCATCATGAGACACATTTGGTCACATATGATCAAGGTCAAGGTCACTTTGACCCTTATGAAATGTGACCAAAATAAGGTAGTGAACCACTAAAAGTGACCATTATCTCATGGTAGAAAGAGCCAATAAGCACCATTGTACTTCCTATGTCTTGAATTAACAGCTTTGTGTTGCATGACCTTGGATGACCTTGACCTTGAGGTCACATGTATTTTGGTAGGAAAAATGTGTAAAGCAGTTCTTAGTATATGATGTCATTGCTAGGTTTGTCATGTAAAGGTCAAGGTCAAGCATGTGAGTCGTATGGGCTTTGCCCTTCTTGTTTACTTGGGAATGTCAAAGCTCAGATGGCACCAGATAGCACCGTTTTGCTTCTTCGGGGGGGGGGGGGAGGATACATGCGTCCGGACCCCCTACAAGTCTCGGGCGAGCTACGCGCCCTCGATTTACACTTTTGAATTCTCGGTGCACCACTCAGAGCATAGTCAGCTTCACTCCGCTTTCGTTGAGTAGGCATGCTGGGTATTTTCGTGTTTCCATAACCCACCGAACTCTGACATGGATTACAGGATCTTTTCCGTGCGCACTTGGTCTTGTGCTTGCGTGTACACACGAAGGGGGTTAAGTCACTAGCAGGTCTGCACATAAGTTGACATGGGAGATCGGAAAAATCTCCACTCTTAAACCCACCAAGGCGGCAGCGACCGGGATTCGAACTCACGACATCCCGATTAGGAGGCCGACGTCTTACCACCACGCCACTGCGCCCGTCAGATAATCATACGCCCCTGAATACCTTTCCTGTTCGTTCTTTCCCACTCTGTGACAAGAGAACTCAGTGTGCATTACCTTTCCTGTTCGTTCTTTCCCGCTCTGTGACAAGAGAACTCAACGTGCATTACCTTTCCTGTTCATTCTTTCCCGCTCTGTGACAAGAGAACTCAGTGTGCATTACCTTTCCTGTTCGTTCTTTCCCGCTCTGTGACAAGAGAACTCAACGTGCATTACCTTTCCTGTTCATTCTTTCCCGCTCTGTGACAAGAGAACTCAACGTGCATTGCCTTTCCTGTTCATTCTTTCCCGCTCTGTCACAAGAGAACTCAGCATGCATTACCTTTCCTGTTCATTCTCTCCCGCTTTGTCACAATCGTCATCTTTAAAAAATAAAATAAAAAGACTCCTGGTGATATCAGGGCGGTGCTGCTTTGACATTTAACGTGCGCCACACACAAGACAGAAGTCGCAGCACAGGCTCCATGTCTCACCCGGTCACATTATTCTGACACCGGACCAACCAGTCCCAGCACTAACCCCATAATGCCAGACGCCAGGCGGAGCAGCCACTAGATTGCCAATTTTAAAGTCTTAGGTATGACCCGGCCGGGGTTCTAACCCACGACCTCCCGCTCACTGGGCGGACGCCTTACCACTAGGCCACCGTGTTGCGGTAAAGACTCCTGGTGAGACACGCAATGTTAAAAGATATTATGTAGTCACCATGACAATGACAGCACAAATCACTAGATTAAAATGTATGCTACGTATTATCTCATGGTATGCCCGTTTTAATCGGTTATTGTTTCCCCCTTTGCGAACGCTTCAGTGTTGACTTGCCCCTCTGTTTGACGTTTTCAGACGGTTAAAGGCGCATCTTTTATTTTTCTTACTTGATTTCAGACTTGCTGGAGGTTTTGATTGCTTGGGCTTGTGTGTATGATATCCCCAAACTTTTTTTTTCCATTTTTTTATTAATGTCGATGATGTCATATCCGGCTTTTTGTAAAGGTTGAGGCGGCACTGTCACACTCTCATTTTTCAATAAAATTGATTGAAATTTTGGCCAAGCAATCTTCGACGAAGGCCGGACTTTGGTATTGCATTTCAGCTTGGTGGCTTAAAAATTAATGTATGACTTTGGTCATTAAAAATCTGAAAATTGTAATTAAAATTATTTTTTATCAAACGATCCAAAATTACGTTCATCTTATTCTCCATCATTTTCTGATTCCAAAAACATATAAATATGTTATATTTGGATTAAAGACAAGCTCTGAAAATTGAAAATATAAAAATTATGATTAAAATAAGATTTCCGAAATCGATTTAAAAACAATTTCATCTTATTCCTTGTCGATTCCTGATTCCAAAAACATATAGATATGATATGTTTGGATTAAAAACACGCTCAGAAAGTTAAAACGAAGAGAGGTACAGAAAAGCGTGCTATGCAGCACAGCGCAACCACTTCCGCTCTAAACAGGCTCGTCAATTTCACTGCGTTTTGCACGAGCGGCGGACTACGGTCATTGTGAAAAAATGCAGTGCGTTCAGTTTCATTCTGTGAGTTCCACAGCTTGACTAAATGAAATGTAGTAATTTCGCCTTACGCGACTTGTTTTTTTAGTGTTCTTTCCTAGCATTCATACCAACCTTGATCTACTTACATCACAAGCGAATGATAACTTGTTGAGTTCGTGTTACGGCGACTCAGCTTTTTCAACAGTGTTTTCTGTTTGTCTCGGGTGCATCAAAATGCTGGCAAGTTTTGAACTGTCCTTTCCTGGCATTAATACCACCCTTGGTATATTTACATTTTATCGAGTTCGTGTCACCGCGATTCAACTTTGCGGCATCGGTTTTATCTGTTTGTCCAGAGTGCATGCACAGGCTGTCACATATATTGAACTGTCCTTACCTACCTTGCACTGATGCCACTCTTGATTTATTCACAGTTGTCGACTTATTGTTGCCAGTGCTGAGGTGCGCGACAAGAAACTGGGTATCTCCCAAATGGGTGGTACGCAGCCACAAGGTCGGATTGGTTGAAATTGAGATTTGTTGTGGTTTCAACCAATAGAACCCCGCGCCTTGCTACCTACCATCCGGTCCGTGGGTCGCGTGGCACCCAGTTGTGCTTTTGCATCTCAGCACTGTGCTCCATGCACTTCTCCACAGCAGTGTCATTTATCGAACTGTCCCTAACTAGATCTGATGCTACAAATGCATGTTTTATTTTGTACTTGTCACTTGAGAGTTTAAAATTACAGGGATAATCGTGACAAAATAACGGTCTCATATCGCCCCAAGAGCTACACAGTTCGCGTTGGGGTGGGAATGTTGTCACCACACACCATGCAGGGCTGCTTGAACGTTCAATTATTCAAATGTTAAACACTGTACGTGCTTTCGTAATCTTTGTAGACCGTCTTTTCTCCACACATCGTCTTTGTTGTCGGTTCCCATATACTCTTTTTGCCCGTGAGAGTAGGTAAACCGTGCACGCATTTGCTAGATCACAGATGTCAGTATCTAAATTAGCACGGTTTTTGTCTGCAAGTGTTATCAATGGTTGCCAGCACAGATAGGAATAAGTCAAAGAACAGAATTGGGGCACAGAAGAGCTTGTTCACGAAACCGTTCCCTTATTTACATTGGTTTAATTGATTAGCATCGTTACAGAGCATTTATCGAGTTTATTATGGCAGGCAGTGTGTAATAAACAGCACAGCGAATGTCTAAAATTTCTTGAAGGTTAAATTTGCCGGAACACTGCCGGCTCCAAGAATACGCATTCACTAATTATGATATCTTGAAATTGTCCTTGCCGATCACTACTGGCCTTGTTTTATGCATACTTGCGGAGCCAGTGCGACTTTTTTGTTTGTTTTAATGTCATGACCTGGAACTGACACTAACATTGTTTTGCGAACTTTTGTCAGATGTGTTTCAATTGAACTGTTCCTAATTCGCACACCGTTAGACTTCAGTTTTTCAGCTGAACTGTTCCTATTTCGCACACTTCAGTTGCAAATCTTTGCTGAATCACCGGAGACAGTTTCCACCCTCTCGCAATGGTTGGCCTCATTACATCATTATTGCTGGCTTTTTCCCGGTATTAACAGTGCTCTTCAAACTTTACCGTTCTGCTTTTTCAACCCTCGGTAGTGTGGGTATCTTCGGTTGCGTTCTGCTTTCCAACCCCACTCTCCCAAATATCACCACAATGGGGTCAGACAAGGGGGTTTAACAGTTAGCTCTGTGCTCTGATTGGTTGACAGCGTCGGATTGACGAACCCATTACGACGAACGACGAAAATACAGTTTAACGACCTCTCTGCTTAGAGCAATTTGGGTCAAAGATATCAGAGCCGAAGCTCTACGATGTGTGCCTGGGTGAAGATGAGCAACAACAAAAAAAACCAAAAAAAAACTTTTACTTTCCGTAATGGAAATGCTGGAAGAACAGGATTTAAAATCAATTCCTTGCAGGAGATACACGATTGTAGAGATTTATTCTTTCATTCCGAGGCAGAAATGCTTTTGTATTCAAGAAACGTGGAACGTTGCTATTCCGGAAGGGAATTGATTTGATTTGTTGGTACTTTAGAATAAAATTGTGAAAAGTGGCATCCGACTGATCATGGCAAAGGCGTGAGTGTCAGACCAAGGAGGGTCGTGGTGGAGAAGCCGAGGCACCCTCTACGTACTTGTGGATTCGGCGGCTAGTCGACTGGCGAAAAGCAAACCCGGTCCTCCCTAGGACCTATACTGGCCGGTTAAAAACATATGTACAGGGCTGCGACTTATGCCGGGGTCCGGCCCATACTTATAGCCCCGGCGCGGACTGCACAGAAAGCACCGTCCGCCGAGAATAAAAATCGCCTGAATACGGCCAGAAACACGGAATCTGTGTTTCTTACACTTGCTTTACCCTACGTTATTTAAACAAATACATAACCAATCATAACAAACAATACATCAAATTAAAGCTACGACCTTTAGCTTTCCATTGCAATAGATCACATTTCATAAAAACTTATATTTATTTAGTAGGATGCAAAAAACAATGGTCCTAGTGAAGGCACTGAACCAACTTCAGTGCGGAAAATTACAAAACTCTCTAAACTGGAATAATGGACAAACTCATAAATCATACAGATAAAAAGAAGAACCCTAGACAAACATCATGATATGCGTTACTTGGGGGAAAATTATACATTGACTTAGTACGAAGCGGTAAAGTCCGAAAGTAAATGGAATCGGCTAAATTCCTGCGCGAGTACCTGTCTGCATAAATTAGCAATCTTTGCAGAGGAACCAAGCATCACTCATTACAACCAAATCCGTATAAACAAACTAAAATCATATGCAACATAG
>NC_090246.1:2513824-2628824 GCF_037325665.1 Littorina saxatilis | reverse complement strand
TTATTTTCCAGTGAAAAGAGCATCTGGTTAACACCAAAGAGCTGTTGCCCCTGCCCTGATAGTGAGGAATCATAATCATTACGATAATGTAGGGAGAGAGGTTTCGGCCAAAGCAGTAAAGAAGAGGGTAATCTAAAAGATAAAATTGGAGGATTTTTTTGGGGGGCGGGGTGAGGAATGACAAGAGATTTCCTTTGGAGAAAGGGCTACTAGAGGGGGGTGGAGGGGGGGGGGTGCTGGCTAAGGTCCAAGATCTGATGACAGCAAGGTTATGCGGCATCAGCATTCAATGCATAACAATGAATCTCTGCCTGGCCGCTGACTTGTGTCGTTGTCCTCAACGTCCAGCATGTTTTCATTACAGACCTACGCGTGAACAGCACATACTCGCGCGCACAGAGACACACACACAGACGCACGCACACACACACAGACGCACGCACACACACACACACACACACACACACACACTCTCACACACACACACTCACTCACTCACTCACTCACTCACTCACTCACTCACTCACACACACTTAGACGCACTCAGACGCACGGACGCACGCAAACACACACACACACACACACACAAAGCCCTTCTCCCCCAGGCCCTCCATCTCATCCGTGCACTTTTATCCCCTCCCAACACACTAAAAAAATATATTAAGTCCACACCAACAACGACAGCCATGAAAACAAAAACATGAAGAAAGTGATCATGCAGATGAGATAGCAGTCGCCAGGACGCTGCCACTGACGTGAAGGAGCATCACGATCACCTCCGTCACGAGAAAAACGGCATCTCTAGGACCCTCATTCCCTATGCAGATGGTATGCAAATGACTCGGAAGCCCGACTCCAGACTCCTAGGATACCCATCTAGGATCTTGGCGCGACTCGGTCAGGCAGAAACGTGATCTTAGAGGTCTCACTGTCTCTGTCTTTCTGTCTCTGTCTGTCTCTCTCTCTCTCTGTCTCTCTGTCTCTCTCTGTCTCTCTCTCTCTCTCTCTCTCTCTCTCTCTCTCTCTCTCTCTTCCCCCTCCCTCTCTCCTAAACGGGATATCTGAGCTAAATCCCCCCCCCCCCCTCACACACACACAAACGCACACAGTACACTCTCCAACCACAACACTTTTCTCCCACCCCCACCCCCTTGACCCAATACCCCTCCCCAACTCACACCCCACTCCGACGGACGACCTGAATGCCACGGCAGCCCCCTCTTTCAATTTCCTTTCCATCAAAACGCAATGGGCGAGGGATTGGGGACAGCCATCAAGGCATTGATCCCCCAGCGTCCTCCCTTTCTTAATGTGAGGAGCTGAGTCGTGGGCAAACACAGCTCTGGAAGTGATGCTGAGTGGACTTTTCCATTGCCCCCGTATGTGATTTGGTCTCCCTGCCAATCAGCCACACTTGTTCCAAGCTCCTGGGCGATAGGGGGGAAAATGAGGAGAGAAAAAAAAGAAGAAAAAAAGATTGACCAGGAAGCTTTTAATAATAATATTAATAAAAAAAAAAGATTTTTACTGCAAAGCATTTTGGCCAGAAAAATAAAACCTGATGATTTATTTTTATGCGCATGTACCAAGTTTGCATGATAATATGTTAATGTATTATTGATTGGATTGCTCAAAAATAAGAGTTGAGAGGAGAAGAAAATATAGAAGCAAAGTGTGAGACGTGTAACTCGCAGCCAGGAGTCAGGTTGAAAAAAAGGGGTTTTAAATCAATCCTGCTTTTGTGTGAACGCTTGCTTGTTAGTGATGGTTCGATGCTCCAGAAAAACAGGTGGTGATGTTATTAAGATTTCAAACTTAGTGCCAATACTTAAAAGCGATTTTCAAACAAACAAAAACAATTCAAGGAATATGCTCCTGAGTTTTATACTGATACAAGATAGATTTCATAAACAATGAAACACCCCTTTTAAGACTCCAAAAATCTGAGAAAATGAGGTCTTAAGAAGGAGGAAGTTGTAAAACAGAGGTACATTTTCACAGGTTATGAACAGAAAATCTTGAAAAGCAAGGTCTTAAAATGGCCGACGTCTTAAGTTGGGATGGGGGGGGGGGGGGGGGGTCGTAATGGAGGGTTCCACTGTATTATATCGTGAGGGGAGACAGACTTGTGCCCACACATGCCTACATCCCTTTGCCCCTTACTTACCTTCACTGGTGCCTACAACTTGCAGACATGTGGGATTGCTTATGCTGCCTTTTGTGTAAACTTATTACTCTTATTTCAGATTTGCACTTACCTTTCCTCTGCCTCTGTTTCCTGTCTGCCTCGCTCTCACTCTCTCTCTCGTCAAAGTGTGTGTTTTAATGTATACCATTACCAATGACCATGTTGGCATGTATGCTATGAACATTTTTTTTTTTCCCTCTCTTTGTCTGATTTAATAACCATGTTTTTATGTTTTTGCTTTGCTTCTTCTTCTGCTTTAATATTATGCACTGCTTAGTTAATTCCCTCTTGGGCGAGGGCTGGATGAAAAAAGATCTTTGCTGTATTTACTCCATTACCCTCGAAAAATAAAGTTGGTTCGTTCGTTCGTTCATTCGTTCTCTCTCTCTCTCTTGCTCTCTTTTTCTTTCTCTCTCTTGCCCCCTTCTTTCTCTCTCTCACTCTCTCCCTCATTCTTTCTCTTCACCACCACTACCCCCCCCCCCCCCCCCCCCCCCCCGCCTGCCCCCTTATCCGGCAAACCTCCTGGTTCACACCAACTAGAGCCTTCTTTTTTCTTCCAAAGCTTTCTGCACTTTCCCATCTGCACACAGATGTTTTCCAACAAGACTTATCCATTAAATAATCAATGTGTAGGACAATTTTATTGAGAAGCTCTCTCTCTCTCTCTCTCTCTCTCTCTCTCTCTCTCTCTCTCTCTCTCTCTCTCTCTCTCTCTCTCTCTCTCTCTCTCTCTCTCAACATGTGTTATTTGATTGATAGGCGTGTCTGATTGTGCTTCTGTGAATGTATGTGCGCTTTTGGGCTCCTACAAGTACAGTCGAACCCTCCATGTACGTCCTCAAACAAACTGAGGAAATCACTTCTTGAAAGGCAGGGTTGTTCTTAAAATGGAGGTCGATTTGCAGACTTGATGAACATAGAAACAGGGTGTAAAGGGGGAAGTATTACTTTGGGGGGTCTGGAATGGAGGTCAATTTGCAGACTTGATGAACATAGAAACACGGTGTAAAGGGGGAAGTATTACTTTGGGGGGTCTGGAATGGAGGTCAATTTGCAGACTTGATGAACATAGAAACAGGTGTAAAGGGGGAAGTATTACTTTGGGGGGTCTGGAATGGAGGTCAATTTGCAGACTTGATGAACAGAGTAACAGGGTGTAAAGGGGGAAGGATTACTTTGGGGGAAGTATTACTTTGGGGGGTGTGGAATGGAGGGTTCCACTGTAGGAGACAAGCTAGAAGTTGGGCAGTACATGCAGAAGGAAAACACACACCCCACTGCACATCCTTTTCAACTTATTACTGCCTACCATACACCAGCTTGCTTTTTGAACTGAATTAAAGAGAGCCCTTTATAGTTGAATGCAGTGAAACATATCTAAAAGCTTCATAAAACTCCGTCGCGATATAACCTTGAATGGTTGAAAACGACGTTAAACACCAAATAAAGAAAGAAAGAAAGAAAGCTTCATAAAACTGGTTGTAACATGTTGAGAAGAACTTACAGTAAGTTGCATACATGCCCGCCTTTGATGCAGCTAATCTCTTGTGTGTGCGGCATACACACGTACAGTTTGAAGGGCAGCTGTCGGGTTGCCTGGCCTCAAAAATGCGCTGAGTCGCATGCAAACACGCGTTTAAGAGTTTTCCGAGTTGATTCAACTAAAGACTGTTGATTTGATCCAGAAGAAGATACTTTTATCATTAGTTTGAAACTATGAAAATGAGTGAAACTTTCTGCTAGTTCTCACAATCCGCAAGAAAACGAAGCAGTTGGCAGGCCGAAACGACTCAAAATCCGCGACCGACAACTCTGTCAGCACAAGAAGAGACGCCGCAGCGTTAGCCTGGCAGTGACATCATCCGAGGAACCCGATAAGGCCCCTGCGAAGTTTACAGTACAATGCAGAGTACAGCTGGGCATCTGTAATGCTGTACGCGTGATTGATTCTTGCACAAAGTAAAGTATTAGGGTGGTGGTATCTTCTCAGGACCCATGTTCCCATCTTCTCTTCTTTGATCTGACCAACTGCAACCTTCACAAGTTATTTCTAAAGTGGTTCACATGCTGTTGCTACTCCCCCAGTCCACCCGGTTAAACCATAAAGTTGCTCAACCACAGACACCCTCCCTGCTCAGCAGACACTTTACACTGAAGAAGGTCCGGTTGAGGTGTCACGCCAATTACGGTGTAAGACAAAGATGAAACAGTGGATCTAGTGTGGAAAATGGGGGAGGGGGGTTCGGCCGCAAAAAAAATCAAAGATGAATTTGTCAAACTGTGATTGTGATGGTTATCGTGTGTGTGTGTGTGTGTGTGTGTGTGTGTGTGTGTGTGTGTGTGTGTGTGTGTGTGTGTGTGTGTGTGTGTGTGTGATAACACGTGTGCGTGTGTGTGTGTGATAAAACGTATGTGTGTGTGTGTTTGTGTATGTGTGTGATTACAGGTGTGTGGTGTGTGTGGGTGTGTGTGTTTGTGGTGTGTCTGTGTGTGAGTGTGTGTGTGTGTTTGTGTCCCTCGACGCGTGACATTATATGCCAATAAGTTAAACAAAAACAGGGTTCAAGTGGGAACACCTGAACAAAAGCAGGAGGGGGACGGAAGACACTTTATAAACTCCGTTTTTTACTGCGAAATTTTGGCCTGGGAGAAGACACCCCATCCTAAGTTTCTCTTCACCTACCCTTGAAGTATGCTTTAGGGCTTGACTAGACAACCCGATTGCGCTCACTACACGGTATAAAGAGAGCGCCGTTCAACCCGGCCGATTCCTCGGCTGACGTCAGAGAATAACTTTATTGAAGATATTTCAGCAAATCGACAGTTCGCCCCGTTCGAGATATGGTGGGTGCACGCGTGCCTGCACTGTGGTCAGAGTTTTGCATTTATTGTCGTTCTGATTATTGTATATCGTGCAGAATTCATTGTTGTCAACATACGCGAAAAGAAAGATATCTTAGCTTAAGAAAAAATGCCACAGTTGATCAAAAAAGTTCATTAAAGTTTACGGACTGACCAAAAGCTTGTACAGAACACGATGGGGGTGCCCTTCAAAATTAAGGTAGAAAACATAGCAGTCCGCAAAATATTTGCGGTAACGTCAATTTTTGTGTTCTATACACCCTAAGGGTCCACAAAATCACTATGAATTTTTTAACAGGGGGGGGGGGGGTGAAACACTTCTGGACTCGGCTCATGGACTAATAGCAAAGCCCCGAATTAATCATTATCAAAAATTGTCCCATCCACAACGAAGAGTCAGGCATGTAAAATAGCAGGCAAGGAATGTATACATGCCATCAGGCAGAATGGACTAGAAACTCTCAGTGCATGAGAGGGGTGTTTATATAACGTAATTGCTGACGCTTTTGCAAACCCTGGTGCTGTGTGCTTTCATGCTGTATAACGGGTGTGGTAAAATAGTTTTATGTCTGTCTATCTAGGGTGAAGCATAAAAATGTGATGTTAATCTGTCACAGTTGGGCAGATAGTTTGATGTCTATCTAGGGTGAAGCATAATGCAAATGTGATGAACTTAATCTCGTCACAGTTGGGAAGTTTTTGTGATCTTATTGTGGCTGCTCACATCAGCATAATTTTGGGATTTGTGGGCAATTTTAGGAGGAAGTTTATACTTGTTTAGAATCCAGCTGTTTGATATCATTGTTCTATAACTTCACTGTCAGCATTCCACCTTCTCACTGTTTTTTTCCTTAGATAAAAAAAAATATATATATATATATATAATAAAAATCATCTCGCAGAAACTTTGTGTGTGTGTTTGGGGGGGGGGGGGGGGGGTTATTACCCCATTGCTGGGAAATTACGGGTTGCTTCCTCCCAATAGAAAGCTAGCAGCAGCAAGAGTTGCACACTCTAATGTGTGCTGTGTTTAGGTGTAATTAGCCACCTGCAGAATGAACGAGGTCTTTTACATGCCACTATGTTGACAAAGTCGGGAGTTTGAAATGAATAACATCTCTTGTCTGCACATAAAGTTGACCTGTGTCCGTCCTGCCTGGATTCCAACCTGTGACCCTAGGATCACAAGTCCAGTGCTTTAGCTAACAACTGAGCTACCTGGCACCCCAAACCTTCCCCTGTCTTTGTTGTAAAGATATACGGGAGGACTGGGTGGCCGAGTGGTAACGCACTTGCGCTCGGAAGCGAGAGGTTGCGTGTTCAGGCCTGGCTCGGGCCGCAATTTTCTCCCCCCTTTCCTAACCTAGGTGGTGGGTTCAAGTGCTAGTCTTTCGGATGAGACGAAAAACCGAGGTCCCTTCGTGTACACTACATTGGGGTGTGCACGTTAAAGATCCCACGATTGACAAAAGGGTCTTTCCTGGCAAAATTGTATAGGCATAGATAAAAATGTCCATCAAATACCCGTGGGACTTGGAATAAAGTAAAAAAAATTCCATCTCACACGGCATTAAGTCTCAATGCGCCACTAATAGTCAGAATGTTGACCCTGGGCGTTAAATGGAAGAAGAAGATAGCGACACCTGCACAGCCTGGCGGGGACCTTACCGATGGTTTTCCACTGCTGACCAAGTCACAGCCTGGCGGGGACCTTACCAATGGTTTTCCACTGCTGACCAAGTCACAGCCTGGCGGTGACCTTACCAATGGTTTTCCACTGCTGACCAAGTCACAGCCTGGCGGTGACCTTACCAATGGTTTTCCACTGCTGACCAAGTCACAGCCTGGCGGTGACCTTACCAATGGTTTTCCACTGCTGACCAAGTCACAGCCTGGCGGGGACCTTACCGATGGTTTTCCACTGCTGACCAAGTCACAGCCTGGCGGTGACCTTACCAATGGTTTTCCACTGCTGACCAAGTCACAGCCTGGCGGTGACCTTACCAATGGTTTTCCACTGCTGACCAAGTCACAGCCTGGCGGTGACCTTACCAATGGTTTTCCACTGCTGACCAAGTCACAGCCTGGCGGGGACCTTACCAATGGTTTTCCACTGCTGACCAAGTCACAGCCTGGCGGGGACCTTACCAGTGGTTTTCCACTGCTGACCAAGTCACAGCCTGGCGGGGACCTTACCAATGGTTTTCCACTGCTGACCAAGTCACAGCCTGGCGGTGACCTTACCAATGGTTTTCCACTGCTGACCAAGTCACAGCCTGGCGGGGACCTTACCAATGGTTTTCCACTGCTGACCAAGTCACAGCCTGGCGGGGACCTTACCAGTGGTTTTCCACTGCTGACCAAGTCACAGCCTGGCGGGGACCTTACCAATGGTTTTCCACTGCTGACCAAGTCACAGCCTGGCGGTGACCTTACCAATGGTTTTCCACTGCTGACCAAGTCACAGCCTGGCGGGGACCTTACCAGTGGTTTTCCACTGCTGACCAAGTCACAGCCTGGCGGTGACCTTACCAATGGTTTTCCACTGCTGACCAAGTCACAGCCTGGCGGGGACCTTACCAATGGTTTTCCACTGCTGACCAAGTCACAGCCTGGCGGTGACCTTACCAATGGTTTTCCACTGCTGACCAAGTCACAGCCTGGCGGGGACCTTACCAGTGGTTTTCCACTGCTGACCAAGTCACAGCCTGGCGGTGACCTTACCAATGGTTTTCCACTGCTGACCAAGTCACAGCCTGGCGGGGACCTTACCAATGGTTTTCCACTGCTGACCAAGTCACAGCCTGGCGGTGACCTTACCAATGGTTTTCCACTGCTGACCAAGTCACAGCCTGGCGGGGACCTTACCAATGGTTTTCCACTGCTGACCAAGTCACAGCCTGGCGGGGACCTTACCAATGGTTTTCCACTGCTGACCAAGTCACAGCCTGGCGGTGACCTTACCAATGGTTTTCCACTGCTGACCAAGTCACAGCCTGGCGGTGACCTTACCAATGGTTTTCCACTGCTGACCAAGTCACAGCCTGGCGGTGACCTTACCAGTGGTTTTCCACTGCTGACCAAGTCACAGCGACAACATTTTTTTCCCCACATTCTTTGTCATTTCCTCAGGAGACTTTACGTAAGAAGTGACAGAAGTTTTGCAAGACAACATTATTCGCATTAATGACGTCTTCTGGACCTTGGCTTTGCTTTTGACATCGGTCATTTCACTGTAGATGGGAGGGTCAAGTTGAGACGTCTTGACTTGCTCAATCGATCCCGTATCGCATTAACTAACAAAGCCTCCCTCAATCTGCGTTGCAGGCGATGAACCGAGCGACCAACGTGGTGTTCCAGTCGCATCATGTGTCTCGCGACAAGCGGTCTATCTTTGTCTTTAACTATCAAACCCTCCACATGTCTCTGTCTTAACTAACAAAACCTCCCTCTATCTGTGTTGCAGGCGATGAACCGAGCGACCAACGTGGTGTTCCAATCGCATCATGTGTCTCGCGACAAGCGTGGCAAGGCTCTGGGTCAGCGCAGCGGTTTCCGTGGCTGCACCATCTGGCTGACAGGTCTGTCCGGCGCCGGCAAGACCACCATCTCCTTCGCGCTGGAAGAGTACCTGGTCAGCCAGGGCATCCCCGCCTACTCTCTGGACGGCGACAATGTGCGAACCGGTCTCAACAGGAACCTCAGCTTCTCCCCTGAAGATCGTGAGGAGAACATCCGGCGTATCGCTGAGGTGTCCAAGCTCTTTGCTGACGGTGGCATCGTCTGCATCACTAGCTTCATCAGTCCCTATGAGAAGGTAACAGGCTATTTTGTGTGTGTGTATTGGTGGGATTTTTGTGTGATATTTGGAGTTATGTGTTCTGTTAAGTATAAACGAAAGAGAGAGAGAAGTAAGGATAGAAAGAAAGTGTGTGTGTGTGCCTATGGGTGGGTGGGTGTGTGAGTGTTTGTGACAGACCACAAATATGAAAGTAACTTGCTCACAACTGAACTTTACAGGACATTTGTATCTGTAGTGAGACAAATGATTGTGCTACCTTGGCAGTTCAGCAGACCCTCTAGTACATGTATTCATTTCAGACATGCACGATTCTAGTAACAGGGGTGTGATATGGCTATGCCTGAAGCCGCTGATGTGTATGTTATGCTGTGTAAACATTTTTGCCAAAATTAATATTGTCATGCACCACATGCACCCATGTAGGAATACGCATGAGATTGGTCACCATCTCTCCACTGTGCTACCTGTGTGCAGGATCGTGAAAACGCCCGCATTCTGCATGAGGACACGGGCCTCAAGTTCTACGAGTGCTACGTCAACACTCCCATCAGTGTCTGTGAGAAGCGCGACGTCAAGGGACTCTACAAGAAGGCGCGTGCCGGAACCATCAAGGGTGAGGGACAAGACAGGCTCACATTTTGACGCCGTTGTGGAATGTTGGCGTAACTTGTTTTAGACAGCTTTTCAGGAGAAGGACAAAAGTGATTATTTGTATCATGAAATACTGTTTATATTTGTTCCTGGTATGGATAGAAAGATCAAAGAATGTTAAATCATGTATTGTCCATCATGTATTGTCCATCGTGTATTGTCCATGTATTGTCCATCATGTATTGTCCATCATGTATTGTCCATCTTGTATTGTCCATCGTGTATTGTCCATGTATTGTCCATCATGTATTGTCCATCATGTATTGTCCATGTATTGTCCATCGTGTATTGTCCATCGTGTATTGTCCATCGTGTATTGTCCATCGTGTATTGTCCATCGTGTATTGTCCATCGTGTATTGTCCATGTATTGTCCATCGTGTATTGTCCATCGTGTGTTGTCCAGCGTGTATTGTCCAGCGTGTATTGTCCAGCGTGTATTGTCCAGCGTGTATTGTCCAGCGTGTATTGTCCAGCGTGTATTGTCCATCGTGTATTGTCCATCGTGTATTGTCCAGCGTGTATTGTCCATCGTGTATTGTCCATCATGTATTGTCCATCATGCATTGTCCATCGTGTATTGTCCATCGTGTATTGTCCATCGTGTATTGTCCATCGTGTATTGTCCATCGTGTATTGTCCATCGTGTATTGTCCATCATGTATTGTCCATCATGTATTGTCCATCGTGTATTGTCCATCGTGTATTGTCCATCGTGTATTGTCCATCGTGTATTGTCCATCATGTATTGTCCATCATGTATTGTCCATCGTGTATTGTCCATCGTGTATTGTCCATCGTGTATTGTCCATCGTGTATTGTCCATCGTGTATTGTCCAGCGTGTATTGTCCAGCGTGTATTGTCCAGCGTGTATTGTCCAGCGTGTATTGTCCAGCGTGTATTGTCCAGCGTGTATTGTCCATCGTGTATTGTCCATCGTGTATTGTCCATCATGTATTGTCCATCGTGTATTGTCCATCATGCATTGTCAATCGTATTTCTCACGGAGAATGGTTTACTTAGTCTAAAACACGAGAAGATCAAAATCGCCAAGAATCGAGTTATGCGAAAATTCCACGACGACATCGATTGGTTGTACATGTTTGATAAAAGGACGTTTCATTTCCCTGTGCAAGGATGTGTGTCGTAAAGGCCATAATTGAGCCCAAAGTCGACTCCGCAAAGTCTTTTCATAAAAAAATCAGTGCCAAAGCTTCCTGCAGCGAGCTTCAAGAAGTAGACTTTCGGAGTTGAATTTGCCCAATTAATATCAGGCTCAAGCTGTTGAGATGACGGTAAAAACAGAACAAATTTTTTTAATTTAAAAAAAAAAAATGTTAATGGGGTGGGAGTGGGGTGTATATATCTGTGAAAGAGATGAACGTGGTCTGTTTACTCTCCAGGCTTCACCGGTGTGGACCAGGCCTACGAACCTCCCCCCAAGCCCGAGCTGATCCTGAAGGCGGGAGAGCAGACTGTGGACGAGTGTGTCCACCACATCGTGTCTGCCCTCATGGACGACGTGAGTACAGTGAATCCCCCCTGTTACCACCTTCACAAATCTTGAGAAAATCGCGTCGTAAAAGGGAGGGAGACTACTGGACAGTCTGCAAAGTTGCTCATGTGTAGCGCAAAAGGCCAAGAATGAAAAATTCAATGTTTCCGATTCCCAGACTGACCTTATTATTTCCTCCTGGTCCTGGAACTCTTATCAACCATTCCAAAATATTGAAATTTTTAAAAAGAATGACAAAAATCTAGAGATTACAAGCAAAGTTACTCTTTTCTGACAATTACCACTGAAAACTTGCAGTATATTTGGTGACATGGAAGTGCGTGTGTCAGTGTGTTTCTAGCAGTATATTTGATGACGTGCAAGGACGTGTGTGTGTGTCTAGTAGTATATTTGGTGACATGGAAGGGTGTGTGTGTTTTAAGCAGTATAGTTGGTGATATGGAAGGGTGTGTGTGTGTCTAGTAGTATATTTGGTGACATGGAAGGGTGTGTGTGTTTTAAGCAGTATATTTGGTGATATGGAAGGGTGTGTATGTTTTAAGCAGTATAATTGGTGATATGGAAGGGTGTGTGTGTTTTAAGCAGTATATTTGGTGATATGGAAGGGTGTGTGTGTTTCAAGCAGTATATTTGGTGACATGGAAGGGTGTGTGTGTTTTAAGCAGTATATTTGGTGATATGGAAGGGTGTGTGTGTTTTAAGCAGTATATTTGGTGACATGGAAGGGTGTGTGTGTTTTAAGCAGTATATTTGGTGATATGGAAGGGTGTGTGTGTTTTAAGCAGTATATTTGGTGACATGGAAGCATGTGTGTGTTTCAAGCAGTATATTTGGTGACATGGAAGGGTGTGTGTGTTTTAAGCAGTATATTTGGTGATATGGAAGGGTGTGTGTGTGTTTTAAGCAGTATATTTGGTGACATGGAAGGGTGTGTGTGTTTTGAGCAGTATATTTGGTGATATGGAAGTGCGTGTGTGTGTCTAGTAGTATATTTGGTGACATGGAAGCATGTGTGTGTCTACAGGAGATCGTTCCCCGTGGCGCAGTCAGCACGGTGAGGGAGCTGTTTGTGGCGGACGCCAAGAAGGCTGACGCTATCAAGGAAGCTGAGGCTCTGCCCGCTGTTGAGATCAACAAGGTGAGGCTACAGTAGATAATGTGGGGGGGGGGGGGGGGTTGTTGTGTTTGTATGTGTGTGTCTGTTCGTCTATGTGTGGGTGTGTGTGTGTGGGTCGGTTTGTCAATGTATTCGTGTGTATGTGTGTCAGTTTGTCAATATGTTCGTGTGTGCGTGTATCGGTTTGTCAATATGACTTGTGTTCGTGTGTGTGTGTTGGTTTGTCTATGTGTGTGTGTGTGTGTCAGTGTCCATTTGTCAATGTGTGTGTGTGTGTGTGTGTGTGAGCATACCAGGGAGAGTGAGAACTTGCATGTGTGTGTGTACATATGTTTAAGGAATCATCAGCCAAAAAAGAACTACTTGCATTTAACCACAAGGATTTCGACTTTCCTTTAACAAGAATGATTTTCTTTCCCTTGGCTGACCAGCTTGACCTGCAGTGGACCCAGGTGTTGGCGGAGGGCTGGGCCACCCCCCTGTCCGGCTTCATGCGCGAACAACAATACCTTCAGTGCCAGCACTTCGGCTGTCTGCTGGATGGTAAGTGACTTTCCTTCTCTATCTCTTGTGTTTTTCTATTTGTTACCCTGGGTTACAGTGTTGTTCCCAGACACAGAGGTCAACAGGTCTTGGCCGAAGAAAACAAATTTGTGTCGGAAGACATCCTATGTGTAAATGTTTTCGGACATTTGGCCGGCCTGACGTCAAAACAATGCATCAGATTAAAAAAAGTATGCTGAAATGACCGAAGAACGAGGCCTGGGAACAACACTGGGGTTAGATCTTTGGGACAATAACTGGTGAAGGCATTTCGATGTGAAAGAGGGAATTTTGTTGGGTTGAGTTTGCTAGATAAACGTTTTCTGTCAATTTAAACACATGAAGTTGCCCATTTTTGATGTCCGAATTATAGACATTTCACAGCTTCAGGGGTCCCCTCCTGAACCCTCCCAACCAGTAAGCTGTTTCATTGCTGCCCCAGTTCAATTTCACAGTTGTGAGGAGTAAATCTGAAAAGGTTTCAGGTTTCTGTGAGTTTTCTTTTGGAGTAAAATGGGCAAGATAAACAAGGTTAATTTTATGATTAGTAGTTTAAGGAATGTGCATTATTTTACTCATGGCTTGCTGGTGCACAACACTTGTTTGTGTATGTGAATATGTACAGGGTATTAGCTTTTCTTCTCCTTTGAAGGGTCTGCCCTATTTGTCAGTCATGCTGTACGTTAGATTTCATTCTAGCTCAGTTATACCAAAAACGCTTCTTTTGTTTTTGTAAGGGGAGAAAAGTTTTTGGTTTCCATTATTTTTTAAAAAATAGAAGTTTACAGTTATCGCTAAGGCATCTTTCTTATCAGCTTCATATAGTATCCTTGTACATGTAATATGTGCAAATTCAATTTGCAAAATAAAAATACTGAGTGTACTTTGGCATTCTGCATTTGTAGTTGAAACTCCACTTAAGGGTGAGTCAGTTGTGCTTTGGATTTTTGTTAGGAACAGTTTTTCTCACCAACTACCAGTGTTTGATTTCTTTTTTGTATTAGTTATGACCTGTTGTACAGTCTAACACTGAAGTTTTTGTGAATGTTTGATTGTATGTATGAAACTAACTGCATTTTCAGCGTTGAAATAACTTGGAATGACAGACTTATAACCCCTTTTAACATCGGCAGTGTTTCTGGAAAGAAAATTCTGCTTAAGTTTGTGTATGAGCTTCACTGAGTTTTCAGCATTGAAATAGATCGGAATGAGTGACTAACCTCTTTCATATCAGCTGTATTTTGGGAAAAAACATTCTGCTTCTAGCTGTCAAACGAATGCATCTTGCTTTTATTCACAACTTGCATAGTGCATGACAAATACAAATGTCACACGCTTTCCTTCTTTGCCACTACTAAAGCAAACGTGTGCAAGATTGTATGTTACACGCTTTGGAGCATGTGCAAGAACGGATTCAAACTCGAAATCGTCCCTCCAAAAGCCCCAAAATGCACACACGACTTTTATTTCTCCTGCTGTTGTCGTGTCTTCTCTTTACAAATTCTTCAACGCTGAGAATACTGAAAACGGCATCCCAGACTACAGTACTGTTTCCATACGCGAGTTTAGCTTCCCTTGGAAAGTGGCTCGCTCAGGAGGCCTGTTAGTCTGAAACTAGAAGGACAGAGTTCTGAACATAGATGACAAAGACCCCGGAAAGAACAAACATTTCGCGGATGCAGACACAGAAAGACGTCATGAAGAATGGAATGCTTCAAAAGATACAGACTGTGACGATGACTGTGACGTCATTCACATATACCGAGACGTCATTCATAGTTGTTCGTTCACTTTCGTCAAAAAGTAGATCTCTCCACAATGGCTGCTCCTGTGTTTAGGTTTATCAAGCGTGAGTACGCAAAACGTGTTTGTTCTCTCCTCTGTTGAAGCTGTGAGACATAATCGCCATTACGAGCTAGTCGTGTGACAGAGAGTGTTCTTGCACACTCGACTGCTGCTGTTTCACTCCGGCTAAAGCCGTCGTGAAACATCTACAGTCTCGTGTGCAAGAAAACTCTCTGTCACACGACTAGCTCGTAATAGCGGGTACTATTAACTTACTTTGAAAGGCAAAAACATTTGACTGAGATAAGTTTCAGGTAACATCAGAGTTTGCTTCTTGTTGTCTGTCTTATTTTTGCGTTACCTAGCTACAGAAGCAGAACAGTTGCATGTTCATTACCTGTAAGTTCAAAAGTACATGTACTCTGTGTTCCCCCTTGTCACCATTGTCAGATTTTTTATCAAGTGTACTTCTCCATTTTGAAGTAAATGATAAAAAAACAATTGAAAAAGTGGTGGACCTGTCTTGATGAAAAGAAGCAGTTTTGTTGCAAGTCTTGCTTTCCCTTTAGAAAATGTACCCCCCAAAAAACTCTGTTCAAAAATAGCTTTTTCTTTCATTAAATACATTATCACACTTTCTCTTCTTGCTTCTCAACACAAAAGTTACAAGGAAAACTTCCATTCTTCCATTGAATACTTTAATAACACATTTGTTTCTTTTTGTTTTCAATACAAAAAGTAAGTGCATTTTCTCTCAGTTATCTAGCTATATGACCCACCCAGGTTTAAATGCAAGTAGCATACAATGGCAGCGACACTATTTCCACCTAGTTTAGCACTATGGGTACATCATGTATCAGGGCCGGACCAAATGAGTTGTAAGGGGGGGGTTCCTCCTTTTGGGGGGGGGGGGCAAATCAGCCCTAAAATACTTCCCTTTGTTTCGTTCATCTTGTCATTGCCTCCCTTCCATAATCATTCTCTCTTGAAAAAGAACGAGAAAAAGGAACAACTCTATCGGGTTTGTATGGGTTGAAGAGTGAATAATCTTGCTTTTATTGAGGCAAACTTTCCACACATGCTCCTAGTCCACGTGTTTTAGACACAACCCTCACTAGTGACTGGCCTTTAATATCGCGTTGGAAGACTTTTTTTTTTTAATATGAGGCTTATATCGCGCGTATTCCGTGGGTACAGTTCTAAGCGCAGGGATTTTTTTAAATGTTTTTTTATGGTTTTTTTTTAATGCAATTTATATCGCGCACATATTCAAGGCGCAGAGATTTATTTATGCCGTGTGAGATGGAATGTTTTTTTTTACACAATACATCACGCATTCACATCGGCCAGCAGATCGCAGCCATTTCGGCGCATATCCTACTTTTCACGGCCTATTATTCCCAGACTTGCCTCAATAAAAGCGAGAGTATTCACTCTGTCACAACCCTCACTAGTGACCGGCCTTTAATATCGCGTTGGAAGATTTGCCTCAATAAAAGCGAGAGTATTCACTCTGTCACAACCCTCACTAGTGACTGGCCTTTAATATCGCGCTGGAAGATTTGCCTCAATAAAAGCGAGAGTATTCACTCTGTCACAACCCTCACTAGTGACTGGCCTTTAATATCGCGCTGGAAGATTTGCCTCAATAAAAGCGAGAGTATTCACTCTGTCACAACCCTCACTAGTGACTGGCCTTTAATATCGCGTTGGAAGATTTGCCTCAATAAAAGCGAGAGTATTCACTCTGTCACAACCCTCACTAGTGACTGGCCTTTAATATCGCGTTGGAAGATTTGCCTCAATAAAAGCGAGAGTATTCACTCTGTCACAACCCACACAAACCTGACAGAGTTATTTCCAAACATTGTCTATTCATTTATAATCAAAGACTGAAGGAGACTTATTATCAAAGCCTAAAGAAGATTTATTATGAAATGCTGAGGAAGCCTACCTAACGATGATGGGGCGGGTGCGTGTTGCAGGCGGCGTTACCAACCAATCGGTGCCCATCGTGCTGCCGATCAAGACGGAGGACAAGGAGCGATTGGATGGCAGCGCGGCCTTCACTCTCAAGTACGGCGACAAGCGCATCGCTATCCTGCGCAAGCCCGAGTTCTTCCCGCACAACAAGGAGGAGAGGTGCTGTCGTCAGTTTGGTACCAGCAACCAGGGTCACCCCTATGTCAAGGTACATCTTGTGTTTACTTTGCCCTCAGTTTGGTATCAGCAACCAGGGTCACCCCTACGTCAAGGAACAGTGGAACCCCCCTGTTAAGACCTCCACACATCTGAGAAAATCAGGTCGTGAAAAGGAGCGAGTCTTCTTAAAATGGGGTAAATTTACACAGATTAAGCACAGAAAGTCTGAGAAAACAGGGTCGTGAAAGGGAGCGATGTGTGTGTGTGTGTTGATTTCATGTTTATCAGTCTAGAACAAGTTTATTATTTATGTAATTAGGTCAAGTTCAGATCAATCAAATTCAAACGTAACCCATATGTACATTTTAATTGAAATAATAAAGATTAATATTAAATTATTATTATTATTCATTTATGGGCTGAAACTCCCATGTTCAGACATGTTTTTGCATGAGTAGGTTTTTATGTGTACAGCCGTTTTTACCTCGCCATTCAGGCAGCCATATTCTGCTTTCGGGGGAGCATTACATGATTGTCTCAGATACTTCAGTGTAAAGGGCAGCAGGTGTGATTGTTACAGATGATCCACGAGAGCGGCGACTGGCTGGTGGGCGGTGACCTTGAGGTGCTGGACAGGATCACCTGGGATGACGGCCTGGACGAGTACCGCCTGACCCCACGTCAACTGCGCGCCAGATTCAAGGAGCTTGGGGTACGTTCAACATTCTCATTCCGTAGGTATAAATCTCTGATACACCTGAACATGAAGTATACCTATAAATCTCTGATACACCTGAACATGAAGTATACGTATAAATCTCTGATACACCTGAACATGAAGTATGGGTATAAATCTCTGATACACCTGAACATGAAGTATGGGTATAAATCTGTGATACCCCTGAACATGAAGTATAGGTATAAATCTGTGATACCCCTGAATATGAAGTATAGGTATAAATCTGTGATACCCCTGAACATGAAGTATACGTATAAATCTGTGATACCCCTGAATATGAAGTATGGGTTCCATACTGGTGTGGTAAAAATTGTGTATCAAGATAAAAGGCCGCCCATAAGAAATGAGATTGTATGGGAAAGTGAAAATAACATGCATTGTTGCATGTGAACAGGTAGCAGAATCTTTTATGGTCATTCGGTTTGTAACTTTATTGTTCTTTTTAATGGATGCATTTGAGGCATTAGAGAAGGAGTTGATTATTTGGAGTGAGTTTTGATTGCTATAACGCTTTTGATTCTGATTGCATTGGTTTCAGTTTTACTGTGGATCATTGTTAGTTCTCAGGATGTGTTTGAAGCTTTATTTTCGTACATTAATTTCTATTTTGTTATTATGCGAATACATTTCATTTGTTGTTATGAATTGTGCATGTTTTCCAGGCGGATGCAGTGTTTGCATTCCAGCTGCGCAACCCAGTGCACAATGGTCACGCTCTGCTGATGACGGACACGCGTCGTCGTCTGCTGGAACGTGGCTACAAGAACCCTGTTCTACTGCTGCACCCTCTAGGTAAGTCGTAATTGCACTAGGTGTCTCTTTTAATAATTGAACTGGTGTTGCCTGAAAGCTTGGAGAGTATATCCTGCAAAAAAACTCTCACTTTTCAACGGTCACTAGTCGAACTAAGTTATGATCAGATAACACACCGAAAGCTTTAGTTTGGTACAGTGGATCACCCCCCCCCCCCCCCCCCCCCCAAAACGTGTTTCTTCTTTTCTGACTGATGTCATAGTTTTGTCAGTAACACCGATATTGGAATGTCAGATGAAATGAAGATCAATTTGTGTTGCCTCACAAGTTATGAGCTCTGTTTTAAAGAGAAACAACTCTGTCACAACCCATACAAACTCAAGTTATTTCCGGAATGCGTTTAGTACGCTTAACATAAAACCAGGGACCCATGAAACACATTGATGGATTTGTCTTGCCTGCAATATACAGTCAGGTTAAGTTAACCACCTGGGCGTTAATTGGAAAAGGGTTAATTAGCCTTAGTTTTTTCTCGAGCTGTGAAAGGAGTGTTGTGAGGAATGATCTTGGCGTGTCGTAGCGGCCCATTGCTGGCAGGCTGTGTGATGTGGAAACAGCTGCCACTGACACCCACCAGGACGCTCACCTTGTGTTTTAGTGCTTAGCAGATCAATACACAGTGGGATGGCTAATTAACAGCTACTTGGGGGATTGGCATAAAACGCGTTGGTGTTGATTGATCCAGTTATTATGGGACTGGGTGGCCGAGTGGTAACGCACTTGCGCTCAGAATCGAGAGGTTGCGTGTTCGGCCCTGGGTCGGGCCGCTATTTTCTCCCCCCTTTCCTAACCTAGATGGTGGGCTCAAGTGCTAGTCTTTCGGATGAGACGAAAAACCGAGGTCCCTTCGTGTACACTATATTGGGGTGTGCACGTTAAAGATCCCACGATTGACAAAAGGGTCTTTCCTGGCAAAATTGTATAGGTATAGATAAAAATGTCCATCAAATACCCGTGTGACTTGGAATAAAGGCCGCGAAAGGTGAACATTCGCCTAACAGGCTTGAGGTTTGCTGGTCGATGTGAATGCGTGATATATTGTGTAAAAAATTCCATCTCACACGGCATAAAAGCGCTTTGAACTTCGGATAAGGCGCTATATAAATAAAGAGAATTATTATTATAAATTACTGAGGGGGAGAGGGGTAAAGGGGGGGGGGGGGATTTTATTAAGAATTCAGTTCAGCCTGTTGGTAAGTGATATTGGTCTGTGCTTAATTATTAGAAAGATTCTTGTAGGCTCAGTGCACAGTCTGAATGGAGTATATTTTGATCCAGTATCACTCTAACCACGTTCGTGAGATACCCGGAGAGAATATAATTGAAAGAAGGTTTGTTTATGAATATTGTTTGTAGCTAATCAAGCCCTACATTTCCTTTCTTCTGTCAACAAAACCAAAGGTATAGCTCAATCGGAGAAAAAGTCAAGCTTCAATCTCTCCCTTTAGAAGCCGTGTGAGGAATTGCAGGCAGCATAAAGAGGGGAGGGGGACCCAGGAGTGGCAGCATAAAGAGGGGAGGGGGACCCAGGAGTGGCAGCATAAAGAGGGGAGGGGGACCCAGGAGTGGCAGCATAAAGAGGGGAGGGGGACCCAGGAGTGGCAGCATAAAGAGGGGAGGGGGAACCAGGAGTGGCAGCATAAAGAGGGGAGGGGGACCCAGGAGTGGCAGCATAAAGAGGGGAGGGGGACCCAGGAGTGGCAGCATAAAGAGGGGAGGGGGACCCAGGAGTGGCAGCATAAAGAGGGGAGGGGGACCCAGGAGTGGGAGGATGAGGGAAGAGCAAGGATGGAGGAAAAGGGTAGGGGGATGGATATGTTGAACTGACAGGGGGATGGATATGTTGAACTGACAGGGGGATGGATATGTTGAACTGACAGGGGGATGGATATGTTGAACTGACAGGGGGATGGATATGTTGAACTGACAGGGGGATGGATATGTTGAACTGACAGGGGGATGGATATGTTGAACTGACGGGGGGATGGATATGTTGAACTGACAGGGGGATGGATATGTTGAACTGACAGGGGGATGGATATGTTGAACTGACAGGGGGATGGATATGTTGAACTGACAGGGGAAATTAAGAGCTAGAGATGGAGGTGTTGGTGGGAATACTCTGTAAGAGATAAATTACAAAAAAATAAAGTGTTCTTGCTCTACCTTTTTAACTCTCTTTAAAAAAGAATATATATTGTGGTCAATAGCACTTTGCTGTCTGACAATTCAGTCTTCCATTGCAGGCGGCTGGACCAAAGACGACGATGTACCACTGCCCGTCCGCATGAAACAGCACGCGGCCATCTTGGAGGAGAAAGTCCTTGACCCTGAGAACACTGTCATCGCCATTTTCCCCTCGCCCATGATGTATGCAGGACCAACAGAGGTAAATTTTTCTCTTTTTTTTCTTTTTTTCTCTTGCTCAGCGCTTCTCTGGCTCGTCTTCTTTGGTGGTCTCTGTATGTGACTCTTTTCTGCTGTTATACTTCTCTAATTTTGCTCTTTTTGTCTACTCAGTGTGTAGATCTGTTCCAAGTTTTTTTTTCTATTCCGCTATCTACCCGTTGTGGTAAGAGTGAACACCTTGACTGCTGATAAATAACGTTTTGATTAAAACAAGAAAACACTTTGAATGTGCCGATAAACCTTTCCTCACCTTCTTTTACTGCGAAGCTCATGGAGTTTGTTTTCCAGCTGACTCTGTATGATTTTAGCACTTTGGGTATAAAGCAGAACACCCCCCCCCCCCCCCAATTTCAGACCTCCCCCTTTTTAAGACCTTGCTTTTTCAGATGTTCTGTTCATAACCTTCAATTTAAGACTCCCTTCTTTTTAAGACCTCCATTTCTCTTTGGATGTCTTTAAAGGGAGGTTCCACTGGGGTTTGTTTTACACACTTGATTTCTGTTGGCAAAATCCCTTCCTCCTACGGCACGATGTTTTCCCTAATTAGGGTGGTGGTCATTTATCTCAGCAAAATCCAATCAGATCATGACTGGTGGTGGTACATGTTTAATGTCGTGACGTGTGAATTGCTTCAGGTTCAATGGCACGCCAAGGCCAGAATGTCGACAGGGGCCAACTTCTACATCGTGGGTCGCGACCCTGCCGGCATGCCTCATCCCGACGGTACCAGAGATCTCTATGACCACACACACGGGGCCAAGGTCGGTACTCTCACCATTTTTTTTTAATTTTTTTTATTTTGAGTGTGCGTGCTTTCATCATCAATTTTTGACACATGATCACAACCACTGGCTTTGCCTTGGTTTATTTATGGTTTGCATTTGTAGCTTGAAATTTGAATGTTTAATCTTCAGATGTTCTGTCTTAAGCTTGAGGATTTGAACATTGAATGGCTTTCTCAATGTGAATTCTGATGTTCTGTCTTAAGCTTGAGGATTTGAACATTGAATGGCTTTCTCAATGTGAATTCTGATGTTCTGTGGCATATGCACATGTTCAGCCAAAGCGCATGTTCTGAATAAACATGCCCATAACTTTTTTTTTCTGTTTTTTTTTTAACCTCATAGTATTTTGTGGATGTTATTTGAAGACAGATCTGTTTTTGCGCTAAGCATGTTGTTCACAGTTGTTTTGAAGATTTGTAGCATTTGCTTCAAAGATGCTAGCGCTAGATGATGCCCAGATGTCAGTGTGTTGGTGAACCATAACACTTTGTGAGCTAACCTAGCAATAACATACCTTTCTTGACTTTTGATTCTTTGCTAACCCAGCAGTTGTGTATTGTGCAGGTGCTGACTATGGCGCCAGGCCTGACCCAGCTAGAAATTGTGCCATTCCGCGTGGCCGCCTACAACCTCAAGAAAGAGGCCATGGACTTCTTCAGCCCCGAGCGCAAGGACGACTTCCTCTTCATCTCCGGGACCAAGATGCGCAAGATGGCGCGCGAAGGCACCGAGCCCCCCAAGGGCTTCATGGCGCACAAGGCCTGGATGGTGATGCAGGATTACTACCAGTCCCTGGCCTAACTCTTGTCGACGCTGCTGCTGAGAAAAGACTCTGTTGTCGCTAGCGATGCTGACCAATCCTCATCTGCCCTGCATTCATCGTTTGTGTTTAGTGCATCGTGAAATTGTGCTAGGCGATACTGCTTTTGAATTAATGACAATATTTTAGAGAGCAAAGAAAGCTGAAAAGGCTGCGTTTTGGGAGCAGTCCTCATGGAGTGCTTTGGTATTACGCCGCGTAACACCAGTAGTAGCTGTGAAGACTATTCTTTAATGCAGTCTTGGATTACAGATCTGCTTTTGGTTTGGGCGCTTCAAAAGGCTGTTACAGTTACTATATATGATCATGAAAACTGTTCTATAAAAATTCAGTCAGCTTTGCACCAAGAAACAAAAAAGATCAGACAAGGAAAAGAAGCAATAACTGAAAAAGATTAAATTAAAATGTCTGAGAGTTTGTCAACAATATGAACTTAAAGGGATCAAAGCAGTGTCGAGGTGTTCACAGGAAAGCGTCTTTGCTGTAAAGCACAACAAGAAGATTCTCATCGAATTGTATATTTCAAGTAAAAACGAGGGATTAACATATTTATCAGGACACTTTTTACAACTTTATTTAGAATAGTTTCTTACTTGTACCATTGTATACTCCCCAAAACTATAGCATCTGGAAGAGTTTAGAAATTATGATTTTTTTAAACGTCTTTGGTTTCTCAACATTGAAGAACAACTGATGTGTATTTGCATAAGTTAAGCTGAAAAGGTACTGGAAAAAAACATTTAGTGTTGGACTGGTATTTGCAAAAGTTAAGCAGAAAAAGTACTGGAAAATACCTTTAATTTTAGACTGGAGTATTCAGGACGATTTCTGCTTCAGAAATGGAACAAGGTAAAGCACTATTTTCTGCCCTGAAGAGTTGAATTGTAGCTGGTGGTAGGTCATGGAGACTTTGACTGTTTTTAGCTTGCAACAAAAGCTGTGGGGCTTCCGGTGTTACATATGGAGCGTGAGAATCAGGTCTGCACTTCACATCTAATCTGTGATGTAACACTTCCGGCATAACCACATTGTCATGAAACTGACTTCAGTAATAAAAATGATAAAACTGTGGAAGGGGGTGGGTTGGGGGGGATCAGCTTCGTAAATTTCAGTTAAAAAATGGCACATGAACCATTGAAAATGGCGTTACAGAATTGCAACAGCAGAAGGTAGGACATGTTTGACATTCAAAATGTACTGCTGTGAGAAAAATGAACTAGCAACCACAAAACATAGCAAGGTTTGAGAAAGGCTTTGCAAAGGAAATTTAACAAGTTTGGGGAGTTTGCTGAACTCATTTCTGACGGAAAAAGACTCAAAGATATAGCACTGAAAAAGTGTTAGAAAAGAAAATGACAAGATACTGAAGGGAGAAGACTCAAAGATAGCACTAAATAAGTGTTTGAAAAGAAAATGACAAGATACTGAAGGGAGAAGACTCAAAGATAGCACTGAAAAAGTGTTAGAAAAGAAAATGACAAGATACTGAAGGGAGAAGACTCAAAGATAGCACTGAAAAAGTGGAAGAAAAGAAAACGACAAGATACTGAAAATTGCTTCAAAATTGCTCCCACTCCGGCTGCTATGGAAAAGGACTTGATCGATGGTTCTAAAGTGCGCACACGGTATCATCTTGCTTAGCTAGTTTCAAACATATTCTGTGATACACTGTTCTCTTATTTCTTATTGTTGATGATAAGAAAACAGTGACTTATAATTTTTTTTGACAATTTGCAAGGGAACTGTTTATGAAGACTTTTGTCCATTGCAGCATTATCTTGAGGAGAGCAATTCTGTATGTGTTTTTCAGTTATAAGGCATGGCATGTTTGGTTTGATAATAATAGTATTGACATACATTATTTATGGTTGCATTCTATCAGTCTGCAGATGAACTTTTTCACTTGCAAAAAAAGACTGTTCATGTAAAAAACAAAATTCTTGTTAGTCTTTTACGGCCAGTCATGTTTCAGTGAATGTTTTATGTCTCCGCATGAATGTTAGCTGGCAGCAAATAAGTGTACGTTCATTGTGTTTTTTTAATTATGGAAGATAATTGCTAAAACAAAACTGTCCTTGTCTCACCGCTGTTTGTTAATCACTTTTTGTACGTTCAAAACCAAATGTCTGTTTTCAATCACTCATAGATGAAATTAACTGTGTTTTTCCCATGAAGGAATTGTAGCAAATGTGATGATTATAATTGTTGTTAATGCTCCAGACTGATGATTGTGATACAGTTCAAGGTATCCTGAACAAAGATTATGTGCAATGTTTCATGTTTGATACTTTGGGATCATTTAGAGTAGATGAACTATCTCCCACCCACCATACTCCTCCTCCTCCTCTTCTTCCTCTAAATGCCTATCAACACACCTCTGCGGTCAAAATTCTCTAAATCTGACATTGCTACATGCTGTGTTATGTCAAAATGTGAACTTGAGATTCTGATGTATTTTGTCCTTATTTCAAACTTGTGTTAAACGTGGCATTACATTTGTAGATTGCAGACACTTGTACAAATAGTACATCAATATGAACTACATTGTATTTGCTTAGCTGTTTACCTCCATTCTGGCTAGAGCTTTTGCATGTGAAAATAGAAGCTGGCATTACTAGAAAGTGTAACCTAACCCTAGTATAAAAAAGAATTGAAAAAAAACTGGCATCAGTTTTGGTCAGTTGGTGTGTTGAACGGTGAGAAATGCACAAAGAACTGACAGCTTTTGTTGCAGAATAAAGCAAGTGGGAAAAGTTATGAAAGAGTTGTGTTCTGGTTGATTTATTTGTGTATGTTATTTAATCGTGATTGTGTGTGTTAAAGTTTGAGCTGATTTACTTCACCTGTCAGTCCTTGTTTGTTTGTTTGTTTGTTTGTTTGTTTGTTTGTACTCGAACAAGAGACTTCAGGTGAGAAAAAACTAGAACACGATAACAATGAAAATGTAGTGGCAAGAAGCAAGAAATAAAACACAAGGAACAATTATTATAAGTAGTTCCAGTTTGAACGGAAATCTTCATGAGCAACAAAAGTAGTAAACTGAAGTTAAACGGAGGGTTCACGGAGAGAGAAAGCAAAAAAAAATCAGTTCGGTAGAAAGTGAATACCTTTGTTTTTATTGAGGAAAACTTTCCCACGTGACATAGGCCAGTCACTAGCGATGGGTGTGTCTGAAACATGTTAACAATGATTAGCATCTGTGGAGAGTTTGCCTCAATAAAAGCAAGAGTATTCACTCTTTCAAAACCCATTCAAACCCGAGAGAGGATTTCCATTGAGGAAATTAATGTTGTAAATGACGCCTATGTTCACACAACAAAAATCACTGCACTGTCTGCAAGCACACTGTTGATTGTTGGTGTGTGTGCAAGTGAAAGGATGCTCGTATTGCACGTGACAGCCGGGACAAATCTGTGGCTGTGATCATGACTGTGTATACGGGAAGCGCTGTGCCTTTCAGCGTATGTCTTGAACATTATGCACTTTGATGCACACAAGACACACGTAGGATTGCATCATACAGACTTCTTGTTGTTTTTCTGGATGGATTCAAACACACACATACACACACACACACATTCACACACACACACACATTCTCCCCCCGCGGGTTAGGGGGAAGAATTTACCCGATGCTCCGCAGCATGTCGTAAGAGGCGACTAACGGATTCTGTTTCTCCTTTTAGTAGTTTTACCCTTGTTAAGTGTTTCTTGTATAGAATATAGTCAATGTTTGTAAAGATTTTAGTCAAGCAGTATGTAAGAAATGTTAAGTCTTGGATTCTCCCAGTAAGGTAATATATTGTACTACGTTGCAAGCCCCTGGAGCAATTTTTTTATTATTGCTTTTGTGAACAAGAAACAATTAACAAGTGGCTCTATCCCACACCCCCCCCCCCCCCCCCTTTTCCCCGTCGCGATATAACCTTCGTGGTTGAAAACGACGTTAAACACCAAATAAATAAATAAAGAAAGAAAGAACACACACATTCACACACGCACACACACACATTCACACACGCACACACACACACACACAAAAAACACTATTCATTGTACATGTAGCTCTATTAGCACTGCAGCGGAAAGCATTCAAAGTTAGTATTCCTTGACTTTCGGGACACAAATAAGGCCTTGCCTATATTTCATTATGACTACATGTATATGTTACAGTTAATCTGTGAAACCAGGGAATACGTGTATTAACTAGGTAATACATGAATTAACTGACGGGAAAAAACCAGATAATTCATGTATTACCTAAAATAGTTTAGTTAATCCACGTAATCCCTGGTTTGACAGATTAACTGTAACATATATACCTACAATATTATTTACACTCTTCACTGGCCCATCTTTTAACCTTGTATGACCTCGAACTGTTATATAAATCACGGTTTGCACGTGCGTGTACTTGGGGGTCAAACAGAGGACAAATTAAAATTAATTAAGACCAACAGATGACAAAGCAGCTGCAAGGCAAGATGCAATTAGTTGGCCACGTCTAAGGTTTGGATTGATCACCTTATTAGTAATACCATTGGCTTGGATCATGATTTGTGGATTAATGCAAAATATGCAATGGAAGTGTCTGATTTGAATATGCTAATTGATATACACTGCAGCTTCCTGTTGCCGTGTTAGTGTTAACCTCACAACAGAAGTGGCCACGCATCATCATGCACGCACACACACACACACAAACACAAACACACACACACATACACTGACACACACACTCAGTGACACACACACAAACACACACACACACTCACACACACACACACACACACACGCACACACACACACACTGACAAACAACCCATACACAAGTTATACACACGTCAAATCGACTTTCTTTTCTGTTATTCCCATGGAAAAACCGCTGCATGCGGAGTAACACAAAACTGTGACATCCGTTCATTCTCTTTATTATACACTTGTAAGTCTGTTAACTGATCCTGACAAAATCAATTACGAATTATCATAGTCATTTGCCGAACCCAATGGCACATTTCTATAGTTTAAAGGATTAATGAATCATATAGAAAGAAGCCGTCACACAATTCTCACCATACAGTTTTAAAGAAGTAAGCGTTTTGCTCTCTGCTCAGGAATGACCATGATGGCTTATTTTATTCTTACTACGCACGTGTCTCGTTTTTATATTTTCTTTGTCGATGCCACGTTTCTATTCTTTGAAGGGCTCCCATGGGGTCGCCTTCACGCGGCGGGAGTGTTTCCTCAGAGTTACCCCACCCCTTTACTTCTCTTCTTTTGTCTTATTTCTGCTTTACCAGTCCTTTCACCTATATTTCCTTCCAAGAAAACTCTCCCTACTATTCCCTGCAGTTTTCCAATTCTTTTCTTGTTGTCTTATTTCTACCTGACTGGATCCATCACCTTTATTTCACTTACCAAAAGTCTTCTTTTCCACATCCTTATTTCTCTGCCCCCCGCATGTCGTAAGAGGCGACTAACGGATTCTGTTTCTCCTTTTACCCTTGTTGAGTGGTTCTTGTATAGAATATAGTCAATGTTTGTAAAGATTTTAGTCAAGCAGTATGTAAGAAATGTTTAGTCCTTTGTACTGGAAACTTGCATTCTCCCAGTAAGGTCATATATTGTACTACGTTGCAAGCCCCTGGAGCGGTTTTTTGATTAGTGCTTTTGTGAACAAGAAACACTTAACAAGTGGCTCTATCCCATCTCCCCCCTTTCCCCTATCCCATCTCCCCCCTTTCCCTCGTCGCGATATAACCTTCGTGGTTGAAAACGACGTTAAACACCAAATAAAGAAAGAAAGAAAGATTCTTTGAAGGACTAATTCAACTAACAGTCGAATTTTCTATCTTGGTTTGGGGACTCTTCCATGCGAGTGAAGGTCCAACACATTCAGCATTAACTATCCGTCAAATGTCGCAGTGCGTCAATTTTTGAAGAAGAATGCATTTGTTATAATAATGCGGCAGTTATAATAGGATAGCTGAATTTTTATCTTTGCATCTCTCGTCTTCATTCTTTTCCCCATGGTGACATATTTCTATATGCTGAAGGAAAAGCACATTCAATAATAAGAATACATCAGCAAAATTGATGTCACTATTTATTTTGTTGTTGTTCTTTTAAGGAGAATTAATTTTAGTCTTACAACAATCACCAGAATGGCTGGTTTTCTTCTTTGCGTCTTTCCTCTTTATAATTCCTTTTTTTGATAACACATTTCTATGTGCGTTGAAGGACTAATATATTCATCAAATGGTTGTGTCATCAATAACAAGTCTTTCTTTTTTGTCGCTATTCTCATGCCTCTACTGTTCTCCATCGTTTCTACTTTTTTGGCATAGTCGTCGTCCGTATACCTCAGACGGCTACGATAATTTCCCGACCAGTCCTTTTCATTTTCAATATATACCTTTGATGACATCATATCCGCTCTTTAAAAGAAAGTTGAGGCCGCACTGTGGTGACCGCATTTATCTGCTGGCCTGATAGCTGCTAACTGTGTTAATGTTCTTCACATGGCGCGACCACCATGTTTTACACCTTGGGTGTGAAGTAGAGGTCTTTGGTCAGCATGGAAGTGATGCAGGGGATCTGTTTCTTCATGTGCAGGAATCTGTTACTCGGGACATTGGACTCGAAGTCGTAGGCCACCTTGTGGGAGACGCGGGTCATCATGGTCAGTAGGTCCATGCGCCGCCAGTTGTCTCGCACCACCTTCACCACGGCTTGCACGAACCACGACCCCTGCTCTCGGTTCCGCCACGAGTAGTAACCTGTTGACAGGGAACTTGAACAGTGTGTGTGCAGATTTGTATTGAAGGAGATTGTGACGCTGCAATTAAATCCATTAAAAACGGTTCCTCCACGAGTCGTAACCTGTTGACAGGGAAAACCTTTTGTTTGCACATTTGAATTGAAGGATTGTGACGTTACAATTAAATCCCTTAAAACGGTTCCGCCACGAGTGGTAACCTGTTGACATTGACGACCCGGTTGTGCGCGGATTAAAATTGAAGGCTGGTGTCGTTGCTAATAAATTACTTAAAACTGAATTCATCGTGTTTATAAATAAATCATAATATTTATCGAGGCTATGGTTTTTGAGGTGGTACCTGGAATCCAGGAACCTCCTCGCCCCCGAACAAGCTGGATTCCGACAGTTCCGCAGCACTGAAGATCAGGTCACTTACCTGGCGCAAGAAGTTGAAGATGCCTTTCAGGAACAGAAGCTGGTCTTCGTCACCTGGATAGATCTTCAGAAGGCCTTTGACAAGGTCTGGAAAGATGGACTCCTTGTAAAACTGCTGAGGAAAGGCGTGTCCAGCAACATGTACCAGTGGATTCGCTCCTACCTCTATAACCGCAGGGCAAGAGTTAACGTCGACCAGACCAAAAGCAAGAAGTTCCTCCTTCGTCATGGCGTCCCTCAGGGCGGAGTCCTCTCCCCCACACTCTTCCTTCTCTTCATCGACGATCTGGTGTCTGAGATGCCCAAGGGGATCAAAGCTGCTCTCTACGCAGACGACCTTGTGATCTGGTGCAAGGAGGAGCATGCAAGTACTGCCACCTACAGAATGCAGCAAGCGGCAGATAGGCTGAACGCATGGGCAGAAGATTGGTGCGTCTCCATCAACAAGGAGAAATCCTCCACCACCCTATTCACACTGTCGCCAAAGCAGAAAGCCGGAACAATTAGGCTTGGTGGAACTCCTCTGAGAGAGGATGAAGAAGCAACGTACCTTGGTGTCACCTTTGATAGACGGCAGACCTGGAAACCACACATTGCACAGGCAGAGACGAAGGCCCGGCGCAAGCTAGCCATACTCAGGAAGCTGGCAGGTACCACCTGGGGAGCGAACGAGAAGATACTGAAGACAGTATACCAGGGAACAATCAGACCCCACCTCGAGTACGGCTCCACAGCGTGGTCAACCTCAGCCAAGACAAACCTGCAGACCCTTGACCGTGTGCAAAACCAGGCCCTCCGACTCATCACTGGTGCAATGAAATCCACGCCCATCAAGGAAATGGAGAAGCTTACCACCATCCAACCCCTCTGTCAGAGAAGAGAAGCCAAGACTATGGTACAGGCCGAGAAGCTCAAGTGGCTACCCGACCACCCCATGAAGCACAGACTGAGCAACCTCACCAAGAACCGGCTCAAACGGAGCAGTTTTGTACACGAGAGCAAGAGACTTTCTCGACAGTACAGGGAAGTCCTCCCACAGAACACTCTACCTCTGACTCAAGAAGAAGAGGAAACCCCCAAGGCAACAGAGAAACCAGGCATCCAGATCTGCGCCAGTGTTCCACATGTTACCTCAGGAGAAGATCAGAATGACACAGCTCGACAGGCACTCACCTTAGCCCTGATCGACGAACAGTACCCAAAAGAGGCGTGGATCCATGTATACACCGATGGATCAGCAACTAACGCCGTGCTCAATGGAGGTGCAGGCATTCTCATCCAGTTCCCTGGGGGACATACAGCTACATCCAGCGTTGCCACTGGCAAACACTGCACAAACTATAAAGCAGAAGCAGAAGCTCTCATGCAGGCCGCCTCCTTGGTTCAGGACTCCGCAGACCCTTGCTACCAAGTTGTCTTCCTCTCGGACGCCCTTTCAGTCCTTCAGGCCCTAGAGAACGACAAACTCCCACAGCTGGCCAAAGCATTACAGATGGTCAGACAAACCAGAAGAGTTGTCCTCCAGTGGATACCAGCACACTGTGGGATACCAGGAAATGAAAGGGCAGATGAGCTGGCGAAAGAAGGAGCCGTAGAAGACCAACCTGAAAACAGTGTCAGCTTTAGTGAGCAGAAGACAATCATCAAGGCATTGATGAGGCCAAGGACAAACAGAGATGACTACCACGCAATGTCCAGAGAGCAGCAAGTCAACCTCATCAGGCTGCGTACTGGCCACAACAGGCTCAATGCTCACATGAACCGAAAGTTCAAGCTGGCGCCATCACCAACCTGTGCCTGCGGTCAAGAAGACCAAACAGCGGAACACATCTTACAGCGATGTCCCTTACTAGATGAGGAACGAAAAGAAGTGTGGCCGTCACCAACTCCCTTGCAGACCAAACTATACGGCAGTCGACAGGAGTTGGAGAAAACGACAACATTTATCACCAGTGCTGGACTGATTGTGTAACCTCTGCGAACGCCAAGAAGAAGAAGAAGAGGCTATGGTTTGATTCTCCTTCCTGTTGTGCGTTCGAAGCTGAAAACTCACTCTCTCTCTCTCTCTCTCTCTCTCTCTCTCTCTCTCTCTCTCTCTCTCTCTCTCTCTCTCTCTCTCTCTCTCTCTCTCTCTCTCTCTCTCTCTCTCTTTCTCTCGAGCTCTCTCTCGAGGTGCTCTCTCTCTCTCTCTCTCTCTCTCTCTCTCTCTCTCTCTCAGCTAAAACTGCCCTATACTTTTGACGTTAGCGATTGGTCGCTGGAGTCATGTGATGTTTTTTTGACGAGCTTTGGGGGAGACATTGAAACGACCCATTTGGCACATGTTTCGATAAGAGAAGGTAGTTTCTTGTCCAAGAGTTGATGGTATTCAACACGTCGCGATATTGTTTATGTCAACGTGCCTGCTCTGCGTGTCCAGGAGGGCACTTGGAACAACGGAGAAGTGACCGCCTTTTCCATATTTTTTGACGACGAGGTCGTCAGGTGTTACAGCCGCACTCGCCTAAACGAAACACGCTAGCAAAAAACTCGGATATCTTAAACCAAAACCAATTCCCCGCCAGACCCCCCTCTTTGTAAGACTATTTCTAATTCGGATAAGCCAAATTCTGTCAAAAAATAGCTAACTCAAACACGGACATCTCAAACGTGATTTTCTAAACACTGTCGGAGAGACTTTGTTTTTGAGTCACTTGAGAAAAAGTGACTCTATGTAATCGGTCAGTGTTAGTCTGTCCGGCCGGCCGGCCGGCCGTCCGGCCGGCCGTCCGGCCGGCCGTCCGTAGACACCACCTTAACGTTGGACTTTTCTCGGAAACTATCAAAGCGATCGGGCTCATATTTTGTTTAGTCGTGACCTCCAATGACCTCTACACTTTAACGATGGTTTCGTTGACCTTTGACCTTTTTCAAGGTCACAGGTCAGCGTCAAAGGAAAAATTAGACATTTTATATCTTTGACAAAGTTCATCGGATGTGATTGAAACTTTGTAGGATTATTCTTTACATCAAAGTATTTACATCTGTAGCCTTTTACGAACGTTATCAGAAAAACAAGGGAGATAACTAGCCTTTTCTGTTCGGCAACACACAACTTAACGTTGGGCTTTTCTCGGAAACTATAAAAGTGACCGGGCTCAAATTTTATGTGAACGTGACTCCCAGTGACCTCTACACTTTGACGTCTGCTTTGGTGACCTTTGACCTTTTTCAAGGTCACAGGTATGTCTTGAATTCTTCAGGTATGCATTGTGTTGTGAATAGCAATTTCTTCCTGTCCATCTGATGCCTCATATAATATTCAGAACTGCGAAAGTGACTCGATCGAGCGTTTGCTCTTCTTGTTTGAAAAACACGTCAGGAAGATAAACATATTTCGTCACGGCTATAATTATCCTACGGAAACGAACACGTCACCTGTTTTTGAGTATGCGGGGAAACTGATGACGTGTGCCACATTGACCAAGAAATACACGTGTCACGTGATGCGACGTTGAAATCCTTGCGGCTGCCAGCATGTTCCAAACAACTGTTGCAGTGTTCAAAAACGAGTGGCTCTCATACAAACCTCTTTTTCCAATCGAAGGAAGAGATCTTTGTGAAGAGCAAATCTACCTGAGGAATGTATGTGCTCATTTTGAGCGAGTGGTGAAGATCAAACCACAATAAACATGCAGCGAAACAAAACATTTGCCTACAATCTATGTTTACGGAGATTTGATCTTGATTTATGACCACAGAGACAAATTGTCTAATTTTGTTTCTTTTCTTTCTTTAATGGAGAGGGTTTCATTAAACATTACTTGGAATCCTTTTAACAAAAGCGTAGTTGCTTGTGGAATCTTTGGTTTTGTTTCTGAGATGTGTCACTGTTTTCACCATTTATTTTTACAATTGGCTTTGAGGTATTAATAAAGTTCCACTGAAGAAAGCACGTGTAGTTTGTCACTGTTTTGATCTTATTCATTTAAACACACACACACACACACACACACACACACACACACACACACACACACACACACACACACACACACACACACACACACACACACACATACATACACACACACACACACGCAGAGAGAGAGAGAGAGAGAGACAGACAGACAGAGAGAAATATTCCAAGTAATTTTACAATTTATCCTGAAAAAAACTCGCTTAAGCCGAATTGCAGGGTAATTTCTCGGGAAAGGTTTGGCTTATCCGAACTCGGATATGCACAAACTCGGATAAGCGAAACGATTTTTCATTCCCCGGGCGAGTTCGGCTTAAGCGTGTTTGACTGTACTTGACTGGGTGTTGGAGGATTTCAATGCAGAAGAAAACTCAGTACAAGGGTTGTGGCTACTAATTCGCCGACGGACGATTAGCCATACACGGAAGCGGGTTCGCTTAAGGAGAGCTACACATTCATAGGCTGTTGAGGTAATAAATCGTTATTAAACGCTGTTGACGAGTCAATGTTTGTGGAATGAAATACTCTCTGTTGTTCTCTCCAGGATAGCGCATAATATGCTCTTTAAGACGCTAAAAGTATAATCTGTATATGGTTTTTGCAAATATGGAGAGAAGGAGGGAAAATAGCTGATTTGTTGTTTTAAAAGTTCGTTGTGCAGGACCACGTTCTCTATGAAATATGTAAAGGTGGCATGTTTAAAGGTGGAGTGTGAAGGGTTGCGTGGCATGTTTAGTGCACCGATGCTTTTTGTTTCAGCTGCTGTATCTGTATCCGGAACATCTGTATTCTGGAACGTCTGTATCTGGAGCTTCTGGTGTGCTGTTGCTGTTGCGGTTGCTGTTGCTGGTTCTACCTACTCTACTTATTACCATTTCTGGTCATTTACGGGGAGGACCTTCAGCGGCTGAGTGAGGCGCCTGATATCTACACAATTCCCTGCTTCGTTCTACGCCAACCGGCACTACAATCAACGGAGCCGTTGTGGAGATAGACTATTTACGGGTTGCCTACTCCGTGACAAAAAGCTAAGTGCACCATGTCATTGCGCCTTTGACCACCAAGTCACCTTGTGCATTCATGATTATATTTGAGTGGTGACAACGTGGGGTGTGTGACACCTGCATTAACCAGCGCTTTTGCATAACAGCTAGTTTTTCTGTCTTTACACGAGTTCAGCGTGTTCTTATCATTTAATAAACTTTAACTGGCATTTTTGTCAGTTACTTTCTTTACGTCTTTGCCGTAAAACAACGTTTGAAGTGAAGTATTGAGGGAGGTGGCGAGATCGTATATAAACAGGCGTCTGAAACTTATACTTTTGTTGATTCTATCTTATTTGTGTGACTGCGAGAGTGGATCGTAGTGTGGATAGTCAGTTAGCAGTAATTGACCGTTCATAATCATCTTCTGTGATCTATGAAACGTGACACTCTCTCTCTCTCTCTCTCTCTCTCTCTCTTTCTCCCTCGCTCGCTCTCTCTCTCTCTCAGTCTCTCTCTATGTCTCTTTCTCTCTCTCTCTCTCTCTCTCTCTCTCTCTCTCTCGCGCGCACACACACACACACACACACACACATACACACACACACATACTGACACACATACACACTCACACACACACACACACACACACACGCACACACATACACATACACACACACACACACACACACACACACGTGCACACACACACACACACACACACAAACACACACACACACACACACACACACACACACACCCTCTCTCATCCTGCCTACCTCACCCCCACCCCTTCCTACCAACCAAATCTCTCTCTCATAAATCACGACATACCTTGCGCAACAGAGTAAGCCATGAGGAAGTCAGCCTCCACAGGAATCGTCTGAACTGCAACCTCATCACTTTCCATCTCTTCCTCGTCGTCTTGTCCGTGTTTGCCTTTCGAGTCGACCACCTCCACCCCGCCATCAACAAACTTGCCGCGACACGCCTGGTGACAGCAGGGGACGCGAAAATGATTAAACAAAACATCCGAGACTTTTTTCCACCCAGGTTTAGTGTTCCTTTCCTCTTTTTTGATGAATGTGGATTCTTCGTCGTAAATTGGTGGATTTAGTTTGTTGTGCTATTGGATATTGTCCTTTTCTTGCGCTTTGTTTCGTTCTTTTTTGTCACTGTTGCGTGAATACTTCTGTCTTTTGTTCACATCAGATTTGCATTTAGAAAAGAACCACTACGTACGCGAATAAAAAAACGGTTTTTGTGATATAAAAGATATTTCACACGAACAACAACAAAATGATTGAAAATTGAAAACACACAACATAGTGCACATTCAAGCATACAAAAGCACATACAAACTAACTGACAAACAAGATGAAAAAGCAATGTTTACAAACGTCCTTTATAATTATATGCAAGAAATAATGTCCTCTGTGGCACAAATCCAATGATATTTAATCATACACGATACCGATACCGATACCTGTACAGCCTAGCGGTGACCTTACGAGTTATTTTCTCCTGCTGATATGACGAAGTCACCGAGACAAAGTTTGTTTCGCTTTTGACGTCAGAGTCTTTCCTTTGGAAAAAGGGATCAAGAAGAGGCGTCTTGTTTGTTTGATCAGTGTCGTTTGTCTTTAAGAGTGTGTGCATACTTTCATGATAACAACTACTTCTTCTGCGTTCGATCGAATCTCTAGGAAAAGGGAGATATCTTACCTGAATGAAGAAGAGCTTTGGCTTGCCGGCGAGTGACTTGCACGCCTTGATTGGCGCCACAAGGTCCTCAACCTTCACGCTCTCGTCAGTGCCGTACACAGCGCCGTCATCGCCGTGAGACAGAATGACGCACACAAAGCAGTCGGCGTCACCCTGACTTTCTCTGGCAGCTGGAAACAAAATGCTCATACAGTGGGCGTCACCCTGACTTTCTCTGGCAGCTGGAAACAAAATGCTCATACAGTCGGCGTCACCCTGACTTTCTCTGACAGCTGGAAACAAAATGCTCATACAGTCGGCGTCACCCTGACTTTCTCTGACAGCTGGAAACAAAATGCTCATACAGTCGGCGTCACCCTGACTTTCTCTGGCAGCTGGAAACAAAATGCTCATACAGTCGGCGTCACCCTGACTTTCTCTGACAGCTGGAAACAAAATGCTCATACAGTCGGCGTCACCCTGACTTTCTCTGACAGCTGGAAACAAAATGCTCATACAGTCGGCGTCACCCTGACTTTCTCTGGCAGCTGGAAACAAAATGCTCATACAGTGGGCGTCACCCTGACTTTCTCTGACAGCTGGAAACAAAATGCTCATACAGTCGGCGTCACCCTGACTTTCTCTGACAGCTGGAAACAAAATGCTCATACAGTCGGCGTCACCCTGACTTTCTCTGACAGCTGGAAACAAAATGCTCATACAGTCGGCGTCACCCTGACTTTCTCTGGCAGCTGGAAACAAAATGCTCATACAGTCGGCGTCACCCTGACTTTCTCTGACAGCTGGAAACAAAATGCTCATACAGTCGGCGTCACCCTGACTTTCTCTGACAGCTGGAAACAAAATGCTCATACAGTCGGCGTCACCCTGACTTTCTCTGGCAGCTGGAAACAAAATGCTCATACAGTGGGCGTCACCCTGACTTTCTCTGACAGCTGGAAACAAAATGCTCATACAGTCGGCGTCACCCTGACTTTCTCTGACAGCTGGAAACAAAATGCTCATACAGTCGGCGTCACCCTGACTTTCTCTGACAGCTGGAAACAAAATGCTCATACAGTCGGCGTCACCCTGACTTTCTCTGACAGCTGGAAACAAAATGCTCATACAGTCGGCGTCACCCTGACTTTCTCTGGCAGCTGGAAACAAAATGCTCATACAGTGGGCGTCACCCTGACTTTCTCTGACAGCTGGAAACAAAATGCTCATACAGTCGGCGTCACCCTGACTTTCTCTGACAGCTGGAAACAAAATGCTCATACAGTCGGCGTCACCCTGACTTTCTCTGACAGCTGGAAACAAAATGCTCATACAGTCGGCGTCACCCTGACTTTCTCTGGCAGCTGGAAACAAAATGCTCATACAGTGGGCGTCACCCTGACTTTCTCTGGCAGCTGGAAACAAAATGCTCATACAGTCGGCGTCACCCTGACTTTCTCTGGCAGCTGGAAACAAAATGCTCATACAGTCGGCGTCACCCTGACTTTCTCTGGCAGCTGGAAACAAAATGCTCATACAGTCGGCGTCACACTGACTTTCTCTGGCAGCTGGAAACAAAATGCTCATACAGTCGGCGTCACACTGACTTTCTCTGGCAGCTGGAAACAAAATGCTCATACAGTCGGCGTCACCCTGACTTTCTCTGGCAGCTGGAAACAAAATGCTCATACAGTCGGCGTCACCCTGACTTTCTCTGACAGCTGGAAACAAAATGCTCATACAGTCGGCGTCACCCTGACTTTCTCTGGCAGCTGGAAACAAAATGCTCATACAGTCGGCGTCACCCTGACTTTCTCTGGCAGCTGGAAACACAATGCTCATACAGTCGGCGTCACCCTGACTTTCTCTGGCAGCTGGAAACAAAATGCTCATACAGTCGGCGTCACCCTGACTTTCTCTGGCAGCTGGAAACAAAATGCTCATACAATGGAGCCTGTCCATAACGACCACCCCAAGGACCGACAAAAACTGGAAGTGGTAATAGTAGACATGCGGCATGGTCACTTGGGCAAGGTTCCAAGAAAAGAAAAAAAATAGAAATTTAGGTTTATGAAACGTTTAATTTAAGACAAAACAAAACATTAACAAGTCGCGTAAGGCGAAATTACTACATTTGTGACCCTCCACCACGAAATAAGTCGCATTTCATCTCGCGCGATTCTGCGCTAGGCTTAATATAAGTCCGGGGAGTGTCTGGTAACAGTGTGAGGGTCACCTTAGTTACAGGCTTATAACTCAAACAGTTTTCGCTCTTTTCTAAAACGGTTTTCACCACTGGATAGAGCATAAAAACTCTTTAGAAAAATGTAAATATATGAAAATCATGCAAAGGTGACATGCGACTCATTCCGTGGTGGAGGGTCACATTTAGTCAAGCTGTTCAAATCACAGAATGAAACTGAACGCACTGCATTTTTTTTATTAACCGAGACAATACAGCTTCGTCAATTCCCAGTTTTTCCGTGCAACACAAAGTGAAATTGACGAGGCAGAATAGCGCAATAGCGTACTGCGGTAAGCAGGAAAACGGCGCGCTTTTATGTATTCTTTTTAACTTTCTGAACTTGTTTTGAATAAAACATATTATGTCTATATGATTTTGGAATCAGAAAATGATAAAGAATAAGATGATACACTTTTGGATCGATTTCTTACATTTTAATCGTAGCACTAATTAACCTATTTTCGTTAATTGTGATCACATTTTAAGAGTAAACATAACATATGTATATATTTTGAGATTTAGAATTTAATGAAGAGTATGATGCAATCAATTTTGATTCTGTTTGCGACAATTTCATTTTAATGACATCTTTAATGAGCAAACTCATCAATTAATTGTTAAGCCTCCACGCTGAAATTCAATACCAAAGTCCGGGCTTTGTCGAAAATTACTTGACCAAACTTTCAACCAAATTGGTTGAAAAATGAGGGCGTGACAGTGCCGCCACCAGTTTCTCTAAATGCCGGATATGACGTCATCGAAGACATTTATCGAGAAAAAGAAAAATATATTCTGGGGATATCATACCTAGGAATACTCATGTGAAGTTTCACGAAGATCGGTCCAGAAGTTTTATCGAAACTGACTGATCTACACACACATACACACACACACACACACACACACATACACCACCACCCTCGTCTCGATTCCCCCTCTATGTTAAAACATTTTGTCAAAACTTGAATAAAAGAAAAAAGAAATTCGACCGTAAAAGAACTTTCTTAAGCACTAATATTGATTTTTTTTTTTTCTATCTCACCTTCGACAAGCATAGACTTCATCTCAGCAGCCGTGCAGTTCTTCCTCGCCGTAATATCAAACCCAAGTTCAGACAGCAACGACTCCATGTTCTCTGCGTCTCTGTCTGTCCCAGTTCTCTGCCCTAGATACAAGTCGTGGTGAAAGGTCTCGTTGTTGATGATAATGGCGCGGCCTCTTCTGGCGTGGTCCATCTTGTAGCAGTGCTTGGTGTCTCCAGAAGCGGTCAGGGCTCCCCAAACTGCGCGTCCCTGCGTCCAATACGCACTAGAAGCCGAAAACACGTACTAGAAATATATGGAGGGGTCCCAAGACGCACTAAACTTTAAAACAACGGGTCCTGGGACGCACTAAATTTCTTTTATCGTGCGTACCGTAGATACTATGTTCAGACTGCTATCATCAGTTATTGCGTACCTTAGGTACGGGTTTCAGACTATGTATACGTCTCGCAGTGCAAGCACCAATGTCAATTTCACGCGCAAAGGAAACCAGAAAGGAGGTTGAAAACGATTCAAAAGTAGCTGTGCCCGGCAAAGGTTATATACTTAAAATCACTGATTGTTCGGGCTCATAGACATTGCGGGGCGACTTCAGCAGTGCACGAATTCAGTGACACAGATCTAGCAAAGCAGTGGACGGAAGAGACAAACCCGCACCGAATACACACCGGTGACACTGTGACGGTTCCCCTACGCTTTGTGTTCGGTGCCCTGACCCTTTGTGTTCGGTTCCCACTCGGTTCCCACACGCCAAAATTCGCGGACAAAACATCCATTTATGGTAGTATTACGCAATGTTGCTCTCTGAGAATGGTCTTGTTAGATCTGTGAGTGTTTACACTACATGCCTAGGTGCTGTTGGATTGAAGGTTTTTGATATTTTAGCCGTTATTAGGTAGAATGCCTTCCACTTTACTGCAAAACTGCATAATTCGTAGCATCGGCAAGAAATATCCTACCAAAAAATGCCTGCTTGGAACTGTCCGTGGTCCAGCAAAAAGTTCAACATGTCTGTAGCAGACAGCCCAAGTTTCAAGATTGTAGGGCCATCCAAACAGCCGTAATAATAAAAACAACAAAAGTAGTCAGTGAAATTGGCTGTGTTCGGTCCCCCCACACTTTTGTGACGTAGGCGTGACGGTTCCCATAATTCATTGTGTCGGTCCCCACTTTCTGTGTCGGACCCCACTTTCGACCTAATTTCTCTGTGACGGACCCCACAACCAGCCTATTTTGTGTCGGTCCCCACACCTTCTTGGATTTATGACTTGCCGGTTACTTGTATCATTGTATTCATTGAATCTAATTGTCTCGGAGTTATTTTTCAGCAAAAACCGGCAAGGCAGCACCTTTTGTGATACCAAGTAAGTCAGATGACATCAGTATGTGTGTGTGTGTGTGTGTGTGTGTGAGAGAGAGAGAGAGAGAGAGAGAGAGAGAGAGAGAGAGAGAGAGAGAGAGAGAGAGAGAGAGAGAGAGAGTTGTGTTTCCGTACCCGCGACAGCGTTTTTCCAGCGGCGCGACGAAAATCAAGCACATAGAAAATGCCTGACCAGGAGTGTTTCCACACGCGCGACGCGTTAGCGGCGCGACAAGCGGCAAGCGACGCGATTTTTTTGAAAGGGTCCTGGAGCGATTTTTTCGCGTTGTCGCGCGGCAACGCGGGAGTTTACAGATTTTACCGCATGTTTAAAACGCAAGTACGGAAACACGTCACGCGTTTGCGCGCGTTTTCTTTTGTCGCTGCCGCTGTCGCGGGTACGGAAACAGAACTTACCGCGAGTACGACACTACCGCGAGCGTCACTACCGCGAGTACCACTACCGCGTGTCACACTACCGCGAGTATAACATTACCGCGTGTCATTTTATGACTTCCATGGCTGAAGGCAAAGGTTGAAATGTTTCCTTGAAATATAAAACAAAAAGGCCTGGTCTGTTCTCTGAACACTAATTCAATGTTTGTCATGCTAACCAAGAACTCAAAACGATCAGAACACACTATCAGAATACATATAGAATGGGTTGCTTCCAATCAAAGTTAGAACACAAACTCACAAGAAGTAAGTTTGCATGCGTTCTCTCTACGGTTATGGTACTCGCGGTTGTGGTACGCGCGGTAGTGTGACACGCGGCAGTGTTATACTCGCGGTAGTGTCGTACTCGCGGTAGTGTGACACGCGGTAGTGTTACACGCGGTAGTGTCGTACTCGCGGTAGTGTGACACGCGGTAGTGACGCTCGCGGTAGTGTCGCATAACCGGAGTGATCTGGAAAGGTGTTAATCTCTCTCTCTCTCTCTCTCACTCTCTCTCTCTCTCTCTCTCTCTCTCTCTCTCACACACACACACACACACACACACACACACACACACACAAACACACACACACACACACACAAACTGATGTCATCTGACTTACTTGGTATCACAAAAGGTGCTGCCTTGCCGGTTTTTGCTGAAAAATAACTCCGAGACAATTAGATTCAATGAATACAATGATACAAGTAACCGGCAAGTCATAAATCCAAGAAGGTGTGGGGACCGACACAAAATAGGCTGGTTGTGGGGTCCGTCACAGAGAAATTAGGTCGAAAGTGGGGTCCGACACAGAAAGTGGGGACCGACACAATGAATTATGGGAACCGTCACGCCTACGTCACAAAAGTGTGGGGGGACCGAACACAGCCAATTTCACTGACTACTTTTGTTGTTTTTATTATTACGGCTGTTTGGATGGCCCTACAATCTTGAAACTTGGGCTGTCTGCTACAGACATGTTGAACTTTTTGCTGGACCACGGACAGTTCCAAGCAGGCATTTTTTGGTAGGATATTTCTTGCCGATGCTACGAATTATGCAGTTTTGCAGTAAAGTGGAAGGCATTCTACCTAATAACGGCTAAAATATCAAAAACCTTCAATCCAACAGCACCTAGGCATGTAGTGTAAACACTCACAGATCTAACAAGACCATTCTCAGAGAGCAACATTGCGTAATACTACCATAAATGGATGTTTTGTCCGCGAATTTTGGCGTGTGGGAACCGAGTGGGAACCGAACACAAAGGGTCAGGGCACCGAACACAAAGCGTAGGGGAACCGTCACAGTGTCACCGGTGTGGAATAAGAGAGTTAGACGCTTCGCAGGTGGTTGGGAAAAGAACATTCACCTGGTTAAGGTTCCTGACGAGAACATGTTCTGCAACGATGCAAACCTAAGCAGTGGTTCAAATCGGTATGAACAAAATGCGCTTGTTAAGGGGTCAGAGAACTTTCAAGGATCGGCCCTGGATCGGCATGAAAGTTCAAAAGATCACATTTCGGCAAGCAGTGTGCCAACTGAGCGAAAAAAAGGGACGTTTTGAAACTGAATAAGGTGAAGGTAATCATTCGTAATTATGCATAATTTTTTGCTTACCTTCTTTTCTGATGGGGGCTGCCTTTGAATTATCAATCTAAGTGTTCTCATTTTCTTAAAGCTACCACACACACACACACACACACACACACACACACACACCACCACCACCACCACCACCACCACCACCACCACCACCCTCCTTTTGATTCCCCGTCTTTGTTTAAAGGCACAGTAAGCCTCCCATAAACCATCACAGATACGGTCAGGCTTTTACACACAGTACAAACACCCTTTCATTTAAACACTCACCGATTGAGAACATCCTAGGTGCCCTCCGTAAAGAGCGAACAATTTTCAAAGAATTTATTTTTGCGTGGTTTATCATACCCCTGAGCCATCGTGAACCCATGTGATCCAGTTTCCCTTTTTCACAATGTAGTCGTCAGTTAGTCATTTGAATGCGACTCGATGTGAGCTTATCTACAATAGCACGTTTTTATGCACGAAACAAACGGCTGTGGTTCACAAGAACTCTAGCGATGGCTTTTGACTGTTGAGAGGAACGGCGATATGCATAAACCGTCGTCTGCTACGACCCTTGCGTGACCTTGCTTCCGGGCTTTTCTTTTTTCAAACTTTCACAACTTCGAATTGTACTGATCTTGTCTTGATGAAAAAAGAATTCTTTTGTAAGAATATTTGTGTAACAAGCTGTCAATTTATTATTTAGATTTTAAAAGTTAGGTCTAGCGCAAAAACGTACCACGGTCCAAAAACATTCTGATAATCATCGATCCACGGCTATTGCCAGTTTACATCGATAGAATGAGACCCAAGTTCAAGTTCAAGTTCAAGTTCAAGTTTATTAGTCCATAACCCATGGGGGCATTTTGAACAATAAATACAATCAATACAATCATGATATATGCTAATATAATAAATAAATAAAAAAAAATTAAAAAAAAATAAAAAATAAATAAAATAAAACTAAAAAAATTAAAAATAAAAAATAAAATTATGAAAAACTGTTACAAATTCTATTAGTAAAGTCCAAAATATTCTTTAGCAATTTCTTTTTCTTAGTATCAAACAACTTTTTAAATTTAAGTGCATTAGGTTTTTTCCAATAGTAAGGTGGTAACAACTCAGCTCTTTCTTCTTCCGAATGGAAGTAACTCATTTTTGACCTGAGTTCAGGATGGGTCCAAAAAGTGTTCGAGACAATCTGCAAAATTAATTCTTTAAAAATTGCTCGCTCTTTACGTAGGGCACCTAGGATGTTCCCGTTTGGTGAGCGTTCAAATGGAAGGGTTGTTGTACTGTGTGTAAAAGCCTGACAGTATCTGTGATGGTTTACGGGAGGCTTACTGTCCGGGTGTGATTTCCGGTATTGAATATTCATAACAGCCGTCCAGCACCAAAACGATGCGCTATTGTTGTAGAGGAACAAGTCCACGAAAATAAATTCTTTGAAAATTTCTCACGCTCGACAGAAAGCAGCCAGGATGTTCCCGTTCGGTGAGCGTTCAAATGGAAGTATGCTTGTACTGTATGTAGCCGCTCGGGGAGCTCTGTGATGGTTTACGGGAGGTTTACTGTGCCTTTAAAAAAGAAAAGGTCAAAACTTGACTTTAAATGTAAAAATGATGTGTGGATACTATCTGGAAGAATTTGTATTTAAAGTTTCATGAACATCTGTCGAGTCGTTGTCTCGGAATTGCAGCTCCACACACACACACACACACACACACACTGACACACACAAACACACTCACACACACACATACACACTGACACACGCGCTCGCTCGCAGAGAGAGAGACAGAGAGAAAGAGAGGCACACCCATACTTTTATATTTGAACGTTAACATGATGTATTTGGAATCTCATTCTGACATGTGTACAGAGAAAAACAACATGAAGTCAAGTGGAAAGTGTGGAATGTCATGTCCTCCTAAAATATTTCAATGGAAAAAAAACTTCACAATACAGCACAATGTTTTATAAGTACTTCGAGACTTTTTGGATTTTTGGACCGTCGGGACCTTCCGCAGTGGGGGTCCATGGACCCTCTAAAATTGAAAGTGGGGGTCCCGGGACCCTCTAAAATTTGAAAATGGGGGTCCCGGGACCCTGTAGGAGGGCTGTCCGTGGGGAGCCCTGGCGGTACTGCTTGGAGCGTTGGGGTCAACTTTCCTGTTGCTTGGGTTAGAAATTCCGCTGAAACAGAACAGGGCTGGGTCCAGTGGGGGGAGGATGTCCTCGGTTCCGGAAGCCCCCCCCCCCCCCTCTCTCACCCGGAACAGTTACCCCTTTTGTATCGACATATTCGTTTCAATGCGATACATTGGGGATACCAATTTGTCGATTTCTTGACGCAAGGGAAATAAATGTGCGGCAGTGTATTCGAGCACTTCTGAGTTTTTCCCCATTGATGTCTCACACAACAACAAAAACAACAACAACCACAACAACCACAATAACAACAACTGAACAGCCACCGGGAAAAAACATTGTCATGCCATTTGCCTGGCCTTTTTATGTTTTTTTGGTTTTTTTTTTATCCCACTCTGCTTGTTGTTAATGTAAGCTGAATTATGTTGGGTCTAATCTCACGCCTTTTCTTTTAAGATTGTATATATTTATTATTCATCAAAAGAAAACACACCAGTAACCAGGTTAGGTAGTTTTATATCACTATTTGGGCATGTCACTGCCTTCTTCACGATGGTATGGCAAGAAGGAAACCATATTTATTTTTCGTATAATACTCTGAAAGATTCCAGTGGAGGTAAGCCGGAACCAACACAGCTCCAAATAACAGGTAGTCTCCCCTGAATTGATAATTGGGGAGAAGACAAAAAAAGCTTACCTGATGGCAGGAGTCGCCGTGTTTCCTGGGCCTCCGCTCGCATCCGTCGTGTCTTTGCCAGCAGTGGCCATCTTTGATCCTCTTTCACACAGATTTCTGTTAGAACCATCAGCCAGAGTTGCAGCCAAACAACAGCACGCTATCAGTTAATGAGGTAACCCCCCCCCACACACACACACACACACACACACACACACACACACACACACACTACACACACACACACACACACACACACACACACACACACACACTAACACTAACCGACTAACACACTGACTCTTTACTCGACAATACACAGAGACAATTAACAAGCCAACCAAAACAAGCCTATACATTTAAAGACAAACTAACCACAGGTATTTAAAACAATTCTAAATACACCAGCAACTTTGATTTGTACTCTTTTTCAAAGAAAGACAACAAAAACATGTAACAAACCGTCAGTTTAAACACAACCCACGTCTACAAGTACGACTCCAGTGATGAAACCCTGTCGGAAAATAAGGCAGGGTAGAAGGTGACAACGCATGGTGACAGGAACCTAACACCCCCCATCCCCACCCCCCCCCCCCACCCCCCCCCCCCCAGTGGCCCCTTTTTCTCCACATGCATGAATAAGCAGATGAATGAAAGTCCAGGCCACATAAAGCTAAAAAAAATAAGTAATGAAGTCAGCACGACGAATCACTCAACCGGAACCAGTTTTATATCAAGCAAACGCGAACAAAGCTGAATGAACAATTCGTAGCTCTGACGACGCCACGGTAAACCGAGACGTCGATTATGTCTCCCAACTTAGTCAGTGCATCCGACAATCTGTTTGAGTAACTTCTCATCCAAGCAATCAGAGTCATACAGAGACTATACGAAGAAGGCGAACGTGAAAGAAAACGCAGTCACCACACAAACAGTAAATAAAACTAACAAACAAGTTCACAAACAAAGAAGTAAGCTAAACCATAAACAACAGAATGTGTTTCATTTGCTATATTACATTCTCATCAGGTTACCGTTCTCCCTGAGAGAAAAAACAAGTCGCGTAAGGCGAAAATACAATATTTAGTCAAGTAGCTGTCGAACTCACAGAATGAAACTGAACGCAATGCCATTTTTCAGCAAGACCGTATACTCGTAGCATCGTCAGTCCACCGCTCATGGCATGCCAAAGGCAGTGAAATTGACAAGAAGAGCGGGGTAGTAGTTGCGCTAAGAAGGATAGCACGCTTTTCTGTACCTCTCTTTGTTTTAACTTTCTGAGCGTGTTTTTAATCCAAACATATCATATCTATATGTTTTTGGAATCAGGAAAGAACAAGGAATAAGATGAAAGTGTTTTTAAATTGATTTGGACAATTTAATTTTGATAATAATTTTTATATATTTAATTTTCAGAGCTTGTTTTTAATCCGAATATAACATATTTATATGTTTTTGGAATCAGCAAATGATGGAGAATAAGATGAACGTAAATTTGGATCGTTTTATAAATTTTTATTTTTTTTTACAATTTTCAGATTTTTAATGACCAAAGTCATTAATTAATTTTTAAGCCACCAAGCTGAAATGCAATACTGAAGTCCGGGCTTCGTCGAAGATTACTTGACCAAAATTTCAACCAATTTGGTTGAAAAATGAGGGCGTGACAGTGCCGCCTCAACTTTCACGAAAAGCCGGATATGACGTCATCAAAGACATTTATCAAAAAAATGAAAAAAACGTTCGGGGATTTCATACCCAGGAACTCTCATGTCAAATTTCATAAAGATCGGTCCAGTAGTTTAGTCTGAATCGCTCTACACACACACACACACACACACACACACACACACACACACACACACACGCACACACGCGCACACACACACGCACATACACCACGACCCTCGTTTCGATTCCCCCTCGATGTTAAAATATTTAGTCAAAACTTGACTAAATATAAAAACACCCTGCCATAGCCAACCTCCTACATGGCTGCTAATTATTCACTGCTGCGGTTCTGTTTAAAACACGACAGAACACGCCACGACACGACACAACACATGATATGTTTGCAAGAAATTGGTGCAGTTTGTGACGGCAGCATTCTAGCATAACTCAACACAGTCAAGCAAACATCTAATACATTGTAGCATATTTCAAGCATTTCAGAAAAACTCTTCAAAAACGTACATGTACAGCAGTCCCTACCTTATATTCAAAGCACCAAACACACTTTAGTATACACAACCCGTATAGCTGTAAAATGAGATATTTCCAGGTAGAAACGTTGCTTTTTCAAAGAATCCCCGGACGGCAAGCCTACATATATGTATACCTTGACTTTTGAACGAGTGCCTGTATGTATGTTATACTTTGTGTATGTAATTTGTGAGTAGACATTATTACTCACACCGTTACCCAATTTCGCTTTTTACGCTTCAGGGCTGACTCGAACAGATCGATTCAATTCTGTTGTGTCCGCATTTAACATTCAAATCAGATTGCTTCGATCTCTTCATTGGGAGCTTACAGTGAAGTGATCGCGGCCATGGTGCTTTGGAAATTCCTCTTTATATTTGTATTTTATGCAATGATTCTTGTCATTGTTGACGCTATCATTTTAGGAAACGGTAACGTGTCCTAACACGAAACGAGAGAAAGCTTATCTATATTATAATACGCGACCGTTTTGGGGCCTTGCATCGCTATCTCCTCCCAAACCCGGCCGATTTGGGCCCCGATTTCCGCGGTACCTAGGAACGTTTGGCGGCGGACAGGTTCCGCCCGGTTAGAATAGCCGATTCCGAAGCCAAATGGCTTTTTCTGGCATTCTGACGCGCCATTTCTTAGCAGACGACTCGACCGGAAGACCTCCCCATTGGCTGTTAAAGAACCGTGTCTCCCATTGGCTCAGACCGAATAAGCTGATCGAAGCGCCACTCAGTTCCGCCCGCACGACATGCGGCATCTACAAGCATGTTCGACTCGGCGAATGTTTGTTCAGGCATCGACCAAGCGCGACAGGTAAGTCAGTCTCCTTCTTAAAGTGTTCCGAAACCATTTTGCCACATTTTGCAGAAGAGTTGCTGCCTAAAACCTTTCAATTGTTGGAAATCGTGCCAATGTTCTATTTTTTGGATATTTGTTCATTTCGTTTTTAGTGTACTCCACTTCAAGGTGGTTTAGTGAGTGTGATTTTGATTACTTCCCTTGAGTTGGAAAAGTATTTTGTTTCACAAATGTTCTGAGTATGGTCTTTGTTTGTTCTTTCAGATTTTCACCATAGCGACTAAGTACCAATGAATTGATAGCAAATGCAGGTTCTACAAATGTCAGCATTTTTGATTTATTTGGGTGATTGCAAGTGCACGTTCTGCAAATTTGGAGACATAGCTCAGTTGGTAGCGCGCTGGATTTGTATTCAGTTGGCCGCTGTCAGCGTGAGTTCGATCCCAGGTTCGGCGGAAATTTATTTCACAGAGTCAACTTTGTGTGCAGACTCTCTTCGGTGTCAGACCCCCCCCCCCCCGTGTACACTACATTGGGTGTGCACGTTAAAGATCCCACGATTGACAAAAGGGTCTTTCCTGGAAAAAAATGCTTAGGCACAGTTAATAATTGTCTACTTATACCCGTGTGACTTGGAATAATAGGCCGTGAAAGGTAAATATGCGCCAAAATGGCTGCAATCTACTGGCCGTATAAAATTTCATCTCACACGGCATGACTGCAGAGCGCCTAGAACTGTACCCTCGGAATATGCGCGATATAAGCCTCATTGAATGATTGATTGAATTATGAGCTATGCATTTAACACGCTCAAGTTCAATTTTACCCATACACCTGTGTACAATCTATATATTCTTTTTCCTCATTTTCTTCACATAGGAAGACGCCATTCGCTTCCGCAGACAAGGCGACAGATCGGGGGATGTCCACTCAACAACTTAGCGCACTTTTGCCAGGTAAATCCCAATTAATTGACGAATGATTGTGCTCCAAACATCAGCATTTTTCATTAATTTGGGTCATAGCAAATGCAGGTTCTAACAATTTCAGCATTTTCCATGTATTTGGGTTATTGCATGTGCACGTTCTGGGTTTAGTGAGTGTGATTTTGATTACTTCCCTTGAGTTGGAAAAGTATTTTGTTTCACAAATGTTCTGAGTATGGTTTTAGTTGAATTGATAGCAAATGCAGGTTCTACAAATGTCAGCATATTTAATTTATTTGGGTGATTGCAAGTGCACGTTCTGCAAATTTGGAGACATAGCTCAGTTGGTAGCGCGCTGGATTTGTATTCAGTTGGCCGCTGTCAGCGTGAGTTCGATCCCAGGTTCGGCGGAAAATTATTTCACAGAGTCAACTTTGTGTGCAGACTCTCTTCGGTGTCAGAACCCCCCCCCCTGTACACTACATTGGGTGTGCACGTTAAAGATCCCACGATTGACAAAAGGGTCTTTCTTGGAAAAAATTGCTTGGGCACAGTTAATAATTGTCTACCTATACCCGTGTCACTTGGAATAATAGGCCGTGAAAGGTAAATATGCGCCAACATGGCTGCAATCTACTGGCCGTATAAAATTTCATCTCACACGGCATCACTGCAGAGCTCCTAGAACTGTACCCACGGAATATGCGCGATATAAGCCTCATTGATTGATTGATTGAATTATGAGCTATGAATTTAACACGCTCAAGTTCAATTTTACCCATACACCTGTGTACAATCTATATATTCTTTTTCCTCATTTTCTTCACATAGGAAGACGCCATTCGCTTCCGCAGACAAGGCGACAGATCGGGGGATGTCCACTCAACAACTTAGCGCACTTTTGCCAGGTAAATCCCAATTAATTGACGAATGATTGTGATCCAAACATCAGCATTTTTCATTAATTTGGGTCATAGCAAATGCAGGTTCTAAAAATTTCAGCATTTTCCATGTATTTGGGTTATTGCATGTGCACGTTCTGGGTTTAGTGAGTGTGATTTTGATTACTTCCCTTGAGTTGGAAAAGTATTTTGTTTCACAAATGTTCTGAGTATGGTTTTAGTTGAATTGATAGCAAATGCAGGTTCTACAAATGTCAGCATATTTAATTTATTTGGGTGATTGCAAGTGCACGTTCTGCAAATTTGGAGACATAGCTCAGTTGGTAGCGCGCTGGATTTGTATTCAGTTGGCCGCTGTCAGCGTGAGTTCGATGGAAAATTATTTCACAGAGTCAACTTTGTGTGCAGACTCTCTTCGGTGTCAGACCCCCCCCCCCCCTTTACACTACATTGGGTGTGCACGTTAAAGATCCCACGATTGACAAAAGGGTCTTTCTTGGAAAAAATTGCTTAGGCACAGTTAATAATTGTCTACCTATACCCGTGTCACTTGGAATAATAGGCCGTGAAAGGTAAAAATGCGCCAAAATGGCTGCAATCTACTGGCCGTATAAAATTTCATCTCACATGGCATCACTGCAGAGCTCCTAGAACTGTACCCACGGAATATGCGCGATATAAGCCTCATTGATTGATTGATTGAATTATGAGCTATGAATTTAACACGCTCAAGTTCAATTTTACCCATACACCTGTGTACAATCTATATATTCTTTTTCCTCATTTTCTTCACATAGGAAGACGCCATTCGCTTCCGCAGACAAGGCGACAGATCGGGGGATGTCCACTCGACAACTTTGTGCACTTTTGCCAGGTAAATCCCAATTAATTGACGCATGATTGTGCTCCAAACATCAGGATTTTTCATTACTTTGGGTCATAGCAAATGCAGGTTCTAACAATTTCAACATTTTTCATTTATTTGGGTGATTGCATGTGCACGTTCTGGGTTTAGTGAGTGTGATTTTGATTACTTCCCTTGAGTTGGAAAAGTATTTTGTTTCACAAATGTTCTGAGTATGGTTTCAGTTTGTTCTTTCAGATTTTCACCATAGCGACTAAGTACCAATGAATTGATAGCAAATGCAGGTTCTACAAATGTCAGCATATTTAATTTATTTGGGTGATTGCAAGTGCACGTTCTGCAAATTTGGAGACATAGCTCAGTTGGTAGCGCGCTGGATTTGTATTCAGTTGGCCGCTGTCAGCGTGAGTTCGATCCCAGGTTTGGCGGAAATTTATTTCACAGAGTCAACTTTGTGTGCAGACTCTCTTCGGTGTCAGACCCCCACCCCGTGTACACTACATTGGGTGTGCATGTTTAAGATCCCACGATTGACAAAAGGGTCTTTCCTGGCAAAAATTGCTTAGGCACAGTTAATAATTGTCTACCTATACCCGTGTGACTTGGAATAATAGGCCGTGAAAGGTAATTATGCGCCGAAATGGCTGCAATCTACTGGCCGTATAAAATTTCATCTCACACGGCATCACTGCAGAGCGCCTAGAACTGTACCCACGGAATATGTGCGATATAAGCCTCATTGATTGATTGATTGAATTATGAGCTATGAATTTAACACGCTCATACACCTGTGTACAATCTATATATTCTTTTTCCTCATTTTCTTCACATAGGAAGACGCCATTCGCTTCCGCAGACAAGGCGACAGATCGGGGAATGTCCACTCTCTTCCGCTGCAGTTAGTGATCAGGTATCGACAACTTTGTCCACTCTTCATTGTGGGTGACGCGAACTGCGACAAGATTTCTTTCCCAATTCTATAATTGGTGTTACATATTGTTTTTACACATTTTAACTAGCATGCTTCTTAATTGAAGCGTGACAAAATCATTTTGTCACATTGACTGAATTCTCAGACTGTCCACATTGACTGAAATCTCATAAAAGGGCAGAACCCACTGTATATTTACCAATGGTTTACTTTTTCATTCCTATTTGCTGATGTGTAACACCATGATCCACAACCCACACCCAATTTAGCTGCTACAGTGTGTGAACAAACTATTGATGTACTTTTTACAATGAGCGGTTTTGCTGCTAGCATTGGTGACCTCCCTGGGCCCAAGGGAGAGAAGCGTCTTACCTACCTGGCGCGAACGCTAGAGGACACGGGTTAAAAATTGCTTCTTTGTGATGTGTAAATCGGTACTTTTCTATTTAATTTCTGCAGCTTAGGTAACTGCGCCATGTGTAAAAGATGGGTAGCATATGATTCGGACATATCTCGACACCACACATTTAAAAAAACAATGAAGACTATGCGCAATTACCTAAGCTACAGAATAAAATAGAAAAGTACCGAATTACACATCGCAAAGAAGCGATTCCCACCCCACCCCCCCCCCGTGTCCTCTAGCGCTCGCGCCAGGGGAAGTAAGCAGCAAAAGCGCTCATTACATGTGTTCTGCATCTGAAAATTGGTTGATGATGGTCTGGAAAGATAGCTTTTGTTGTCAAAGTCAGGGTACTTGCCTCACAGAGTGACTGGATGTGCAACTATGTTTGCATTCAGATCATTTCAAACCTAAGTTGGTGATGTGTAAATATTTGTTTTTATTCTCTTTGTACACACCTTTGCAACTTTAGTTCAGTGTGTTGTGTGTGGTTTTAGTTGTTACATATACATTGATATTTTGTTCATTTTGCACATGATTGCATTTTCTCAATGCCTTTGAGTTTGCTACTGTGTGTGTGTGTGTGTGTGTGTGTGTGTGTGTGTGTGTGTGAACAAACTGTACTTTTGCTGTACTTTTTGCAAGTACGGGTGTACTGATGTGCAACTATGATAGTGTTCTTCATTGCGATCATTAGTGCTGTCTTTTTATCCAGCTCCCAATTGTGAGCTTGACGATGTGCACACAGTTCATTTGCACATTTAGCGTTGTGTGAGAGTGTTTTTCTCTATACATATGCATGGTGATCTGTAAACATTTTGCTTCTATGTAAACATGTTGTTGTTCGCAGAACCAACTTCACATTTTAACTACTTTTTATTCACATGTTTGCCAAAGTGTAAACATTTTGTTCCATTTAACGCTGGTTGTTTTTTTCCTGTCTCAAGACAGCTCAAGACATGTATGGTGATGTGTAAAAATATTGTTCTATGGGCACATTTTTTTGCACATTTATGTACTTCACTTATGTCAATGTAGCCGCTAATTTAAGTGCAGTCGATCGTACAAACATTTCATTGTGGGTGACTCGAGCTGTCGGCGAACTGCGACAAGATTTCTTTCCCAATTATATAATTGGTGTTACATATTGTTTTTGTACATTTTAACTAGCATGCATCTTAATTGAAGCGTAACAAAATCATGTCACATTGACTGAATTCTCAGACTGTCCACATTGACTGAAATCTCAAAAGGGCACACATTAACGCTGTTTTATCCTTTCCCAATTATATGAAAATTTGATAGGCGTTTTATTGTTATCAGTACCAACTGTTACTTTTTCCTATTTGCTGATGTGTAAAACTGTTATTGTACGGTGCACACTATTTTCTCCCAATAAATTTATGACATTTTGTTTTGTATGATGCCATCAAACATTTAACACGTTTTTGTTGCTTATTCACAATTAATTCTGTAATTTATAAAGAAGAAAATCCCGTGCGTAGCACGGGTATCACTAGTAAAATATAATCGTCAAAAAGCAGGACAACACGAGCCAAGTCTAGACAAGACTTGACCAACACGAAAAAAAAACCCACACCTAACGTTCTATTTGCTCACAAGCCCTACAAGACTGGATCAAATGTGTTTTTAAAAGTACCCCAACATTCAGTTTATGAAAAGAAAGAAAGCATTCGTATTTTGTCACTGTTTGAGTTGATTGAAAATGTTGTGTATTTTACCGGATTCTGTGGGGGAAAAAACGGAAAAGATCTCATCAATTGCTCAATCTCGCCGGTTTTGATTCTATCTGACAGCTGTTATTTGATCAGATTAAAGCTAATGCTACAGTACTGCACTGGTCGCCGCTACGCTACAGTACTGCACTGGTCGCCGCTACGCCACAGTACTGCACTGGTCGCCGCTACGCTACAGTACTGCACTGGTCGCCGCTACGCTACAGTACTGCACTGGTCGCCGCTACGCTACAGTACTGCACTGCATGGTCGCCGCTACGCTACAGTACTGCACTGGTCGCCGCTACGCTACAGTACTGCACTGGTCGCCGCTACGCTACAGTACTGCACTGGTCGCCTCTACGCTACAGTACTGCACTGGTCGCCGCTACGCTACAGTACTGCACTGGTCGCCGCTACGCTACAGTACTGCACTGGTCGCCGCTACGCTACAGTACGTACTGCACTGGTCGCCGCTACGCTACAGTACTGCACTGGTCGCCGCTACGCTACAGTACTGCACTGGTCGCCGCTACGCTACAGTACTGCACTGGTCGCCGCTACGCTACAGTACTGCACTGGTCGCCACTACGCTACAGTACTGCACTGGTCGCCACTACGCTACAGTACTGCACTGGTCGCCACTACGCTACAGTACTGCACTGGTCGCCGCTACGCTACAGTACTGCACTGGTCGCCACTACGCTACAGTACTGCACTGGTCGCCGCTACGCTACAGTACTGCACTGGTCGCCGCTACGCTACAGTACTGCACTGGTCGCCACTACGCTACAGTACTGCACTGGTCGCCACTACGCTACAGTACTGCACTGGTCGCCGCTACGCTACAGTACTGCACTGGTCGCCACTACGCTACAGTACTGCACTGGTCGCCGCTACGCTACAGTACTGCACTGGTCGCCGCTACGCTACAATACTGCACTGGTCGCCGCTACGCTACAGTACTGCACTGGTCGCCGCTACGCTACAGTACTGCACTGGTCGCCACTACGCTACAGTACTGCACTGGTCGCCACTACGCTACAGTACTGCACTGGTCGCCACTACGCTACAGTACTGCACTGGTCGCCGCTACGCTACAGTTTGTCTGCTTGCAGACCTACCAAGCCATTCGCTTTTGTGGGATGTATTCTTCTTGTCTGTTGGGTGGTACCGGTTTATAAAACCCTTTGTGGGATGTATTCTTCTTGTCTGTTGGGTGGTACCGGTTTATAAAACCCTTTGTGGGATGTATTCTTCTTGTCTGTTGGGTGGTACCGGTTTATAAAACCCTTTGTGGGATGTATTCTTCTTGTCTGTTGGGTGGTACCGGTTTATAAAACCCTTTGTGGGATGTATTCTTCTTGTCTGTTGGGTGGTACCGGTTTATAAAACCCTTTGTGGGGTTTGTGAATGTTTGTAGAGAGCGTACAGTGATCGCATTGCCTTGTTAGTGTGGAACTGTGTATCTGTCGTCTGCTATTCACACTGAGCTATACACATGTCTGTAAAATGTCTTAAAGTTCAAGATCTGAAACAGTTGTCTGGGGTTTTTCATTTTCGACAAATTCTGAGAAAAACCGGTTTTGTCGAGATTCTGAAACAAACAAACGACCCTCACCACAGTGTCCGAGTGTGTGTGTGTGTGTGTGTGTGAGTGTGTGAGTGTGTGTGTGTGTGTGTGTGTGTGTGTGTGTGTGTGAGTGTGTGTGTGTGTGTGAGTGTGTGTGTGTGTGTGCGTGTGTGTGTGTGTTGGTGGGTTAGCTGCGTGCGCGTATGCTTGCGCAGTGGACTGGTGTGTGCGTGCGTTTATGTCTATCTGTTATTTTTGTTGTTGATGTTGTTGTTGTTGTTGTTGTTGTTGTCGTCGTTGTTGTTTTCGGTGGTGTTGTACTGTACAACAATCGAAACAAGGAAACATTATTTTAATTTTATTTTATTCATAATAAGCAAAATAAGAAAAGAACACACCGTTGCAGTGAAGAACAACATTGGAAAGTCTCACGCAGTTTCAGCTTTGCACATGTATACACCCTTATACATTTGACATACAGACACTAGTACGTAACAGTAGGTACACCCATTCCAACATTCGCTCATAATGCAAATCAGTGCTATAATTACATACATGTATACATATCGAAAATAAATTAGTACATCTGAACTACTCACACATTTCATCTCTCACACACACACACTTACGCACACACACACATACACACACACACACACACACACACACACACACACGTGATCGGCAAGGCCGGGTTGTTTTGAGGTGGTGGGGGGGGGGGGGGGTAACATGACACAGAAGCACTACCAGTGATTGTTAACTGACGACAATGAGTGGGGTGGTTTGGCACACAAAATGAGTTTTGGAAGACCGTTCACTGCTATTCAGCTTTTGGTCATGCACAGAAACATCACAGGCAGCAGCTGGAATGGCACACACAACAAACAAATACACTGTTGGCATCTGCTTTCTGTTCATTGTATCGTAAACGTAAAATATATATTTATGCGTTGCATAGAAAAGTACAGTTTGAAAAACAACTGTCATCAAGAATTCACTTACGGAATGTTTTTCAATGATATGTTCTTGTAATAATGAGATCCGCTCGAAAGTTTTAAATTCCTCGATGATGTTTCAGCATCATCAGAAACATATCATAATTATGTAACACTTTTATACAAGACTTTCAACTCAAGCGAAATGTATGACTGCCCAAATTTAGTTTGTGCTTTAATTCGTGAGTATCTATCTACAACCAAAGTGTTTATATATTCAAACAAAGAAATAAGTTGCTTGGACACACACATAGTATGTATGCACAAACAAAGAAATGAGTTGCTTGGACACACACATAGTATGTATGCACACACAAAGAAATGAGTTGCTTGGACACACACATAGTATGTATGCACAAACAAAGAAATAAGTTGCTTGGACACACACATAGTATGTATGCACAAACAAAGAAATGAGTTGCTTGGACACACACATAGTATGTATGCACACACAAAGAAATGAGTTTCTGTCTTCAAAGATACACAGAAATGAAGTTCAATTTACAAACAAAGAAATGTTAAAAATAAACACATAACGATACAAGACTAAAGCAGATAAACACCGTCCTATAGGTAATCCACACCATGTAAATGAACTAAAGTTGGCCAAAAAATGATTGCAACAAATTTCAAACCCAAATTAAAGCCTTAATTCCTGTGTCATTTAATTAAAACTGTATATGCCAAAGAAGGCCGTTCACTTAACCTTCAGGATCACCTTTTGGATTAAATATTTCTTTTAAAGGGATCACGTGACCGCCGCTCAAGTAAGTGTACCCTCAAAATCGACCAGACAAAAACGGAAGAGCCGAATGAAAAATCGACAAAAAATCACAATAGGCAAAACGTTGCAACTTTCACATACGAGAAGGAAATCAAACCAATTATCTACCCTGAACAGATTATTTTGTTTTGCTACCTTGCGTATTTCGCGTGCTATGCTATTCCTACTGATGCAGGTGTCGATCGCAAGAGCGGTCAAAAACGGAACGTTTTATGTCAATTTTTATGGGTATCATGTCAAAAAGCGTTACATTTTAGCAATGACTTGGTGGATTGCTTTGAAACTTTCAGAATATTTTACCAACATACTAGAGATACTTCGTGCGAAAGTTTGGATTGTTACGGTTATTTATCCAGAAGTGACGCAATCTTTCGGAAAATGTTATTAAACTTGTCATAGGATTGTTTACTTGTGTCCAAAATATTCATGACTTTGCATATCTACAGATAAATGATTGATACAGATTCTGTCTAAGTTTCATTTGCGTGTAGCTGCTGGCGTTAATTTGCTAGTCATGCAAACACATGAGGAAAAAATGGAACGTTCACTCTGTTTCGCGCTTACAGCAGCTGTTATCGCTGCGTGCATCTTAAAACATGCTACAGTCACGCTTGGCTGGGCATCGCTGTGGCACCAGAATCATCGCTTAAATATGTAGCGTGTTTACTGGTTCAGCAAATTTGCGTCAGTATTACACGCACATAAAACTTTAGCAGTGTGTGTATCAATCATTTTTCAAAAGACATGCAAAGTCATACATTTTTTGGACGAAAGGGAACAATCCTACGACGAGATTAAAAACTTCTTCGGAAAATTGCATAACATTTTAACAAACACCTGTAACAATCCATCATTTCGTTCGAAGTATCTCTAGTATGTTGGTAAAATATTCTGAAAGTTTCAAAGCAATCCACCAAGTCATTGCTAAAGGGCAGACTTTTTTGTCATGATACCCCTACAAAAAATACGCAAAAAGTCCCGTTTTTGACCGCTCTTGCGATCGACACCTGCATCAGTAGGAATACCATAGCACGCGAAATACGCAAGGTAGCAAAACAAAATAATCTGTTCAGGGTAGATAATTGGTTTGATTTCCTTCTCGTATGTGAAAGTTGCAACGTTTTGCCTATTGTGATTTTTTGTCGATTTTTCATTCGGCTCTTCCGTTCTTGTCTGGTCCATTTTGAGGGTACCCTTACTTGAGCGGCGGTCACGTGATCCCTGTAAAAGAAATATATAATCCAAATAGTGATCCTGAAGGTTAAGTGAACGGCCTTCTCTGGCATATAAAGTGTTAATAAAATGACACGGGGATTAATGCTTTAATTTGGGTTTGAAATTTGTTGCAATAATCTTTTGGCCAAGTTTATAACGTCTTGATACGGAAACAGGTTACAATAAAAGTGAAACCATGTTCACAAAGGCAAAGTTTTTAAGGAGGTTCAATAATATTAAACGTCACAATTCTAAAGAACATACACATTCATAATTGATGACTGTCATTGTCTTTTATAAAATTGTACTCCCAAAGCAACAACAGAACAAAAATCTAAAACAACCCTTCTTTTAATTTCTCGTAAGTACACTTCTGCAATTGACTACTATCGGAACCTTATTTACATAATCACACATTCCGCGTCGTTTCTTTGCTCTGTCTGTTCTTCCAAACTCAACAACACATAGAAAACGACCCTTCTGTTTATTTACATTTAGATAGCTTACTTCCCTTTGCTTCTCAGACTTTAAAAAACACCGCTCTGCCTTATTTGGTAAACGTTAGATACGTCACTGCTGGTCAGTCATGGGGGGGAAGTAGACATCTCTGGTCAGCATTGAGCTAATACATGGGACCTGCTTCTTGTGCAAAAACTTTCGATTGCTGGTCTTGGTGGACTCGAAGTCCAGGGCCACCTTCTTGCAGACGCGAGTCATCATGGTCAGCAGGTCCATGCGAGCCCAGTTCTCACGCAGGACCTCCACCAGGGCCTGAACGAACCACGAGCCTTGCTCCTCGTTACGCCATGCGAAGTAACCTGGTGAGTAAACGTTCCGTTGGTTTGAACACAATTTATTCAGAAAATAGAGTGGCATATAGTACAATAGAAACACTTCGGACAAGACAACAAGCTAAGCTTAGGCGAAAAAAAAAATTAGGTGTGGTTACGGTAACATAGCCAAAAAAAATAGGGTAGGAAGGTAGGCAATCACTTTTTTTTTTTTTTAACTTTTTTTTCTAATGTGTACAAATTAAACCTACTTGACAGGGAAATAAGTGTGCGACTCGGGCGCTTTCGCTTTCATTGCGTTTTCTGCGCTTGTTTTCTTGTGTTGTTTTTTGACAAATGTAATAAAAAGTTATAGGGTCGGCCCCTAAAAATAGGGTAGGTCGGGTTACCGTAACCACACCTATTTTCTTTTTAGGCCTTATACTAAGTGTGGTAGTACGGTTGAGTTGCAACTGAGTTGTGGCGTTCAGTGCGCGAGTAAAACTTCAAACCACCACAGGTGCTAATACCATCACTGCCATTACACTACCACCATAACCAACATAACCACCACAGGTGCTAATACCATCACTGCCATTACACTACCACCATAACCAACATAACCACCACAGGTGCTAATACCATCACTGCCATTTCACCACCCCCATAACCAACATAACCACAACAACAAACAACAACAACAACAACAACAACCAACAACAAACAACCAACAACAAACAACAACAACAAACAACACACAAACGAAACCATCAAGTAGTGCGTTTGTCCTAAGACCTATCCGTCTCCCCAAGAACTTTTGATTTCAAATAATTATGAGAAGGGCGAACGAGCGCGCGCGAGCGAGAGAGAGAGAAAGAGAGAGGGAGAGAGGGGGAGAGAAGGAGAGAGAGAGATAGAGAGAGAGAGAAAGAGAGAGAGTGAGAAAGAAAGCGAAAGAGAGAGAGAGAAAGAGAGAAAAGAGAGAGAGAGAAAAGAGAGAGAGAGCGCGCGCGCGAGAGAGAGAGAAAGAGAGAGAGAGAGAGAGAGAGAGAGAGAGAGACGCGTGCCAGTGCGTGCGTGTCTTTAAATGTTTGTACGTTTTGTGCTTGTTCAATTAAATATCTGTCAGCACTCATCAGTATGTGTTAGACATAACGTGTAGTACTGTGCTGTACTGTGCTGTGCTATATTGTACTGTACTGTCCTGTACTGACCTGGAACACATGCGAAGGCCATGAGGAAGTCGGCCTCCACCGGGACGCGGTAGACCACGGGGTCCATGTCATCTTCCCCGCCCCCTTTAGCGTCCACCACGTCCGTTCCTTCGTCCAGCTTTTCTCCCCGACACGCCTGAAAGCACACCACGCCAGTGGACATAATACACCTGTTATCCGACCCCTCCCCCCTCCAAACTCTTGAAAACACACAATAACATCACGAAGAATGAACATTGGTTCCATCGCTTTGGATCCGAGAAAAAAATATCTTAATTTGTAACTACGAGGTATGATCCAAACAAAATGATCAAATGTGATTTTCGCAAAGACTGTTCGGCGTATCTGGCCCAAAATACAGCAGTCATTAGAACTACTCTCCTCCTACATTGATGCAAAGTCACAAGTGCCTGAGCCAATCAGAAGAGGCCTTAAGGTGGCCTTATTTAGGGTTGCTTTTGAGCTCTGATTTGACGGTTTTTGTTAGGTCCTGGGTGCTGTGAAACTTGTTGGCAAAAAGTCTGATTTTCAAAGAGGGTATAACCAGAATCACAAGGGGTGTAATCAGGTCTGAAGAATGTGTGAGGCAAAAATGGGATCATTTGGTCTTTTAGGAATGAAGTTACGGCCCTTCTTTTGTGGAGACTGACATTTTCATGGAGGAGAAGGGAAGTCTGGGTTTCGCAGTTTGGTCGCTGACTGCTAAACTCGTAAGTAAGTTTGGGTAAAAAGGTTTCAGCATAGTACGTGACAATGACAGTGCTGTTAGTAGACAGAATATCGACAGCAACGGGACCTTCGTGGTCGAAAAATACAGCGAATAGCCCTGTTTCTGCTTTGAAAACCTCGCTTACAAATGTGATACATCTCGTCATTTTGGTATAGACACGCTTTGTTTCTGTGTTCTCTGGCACTAAAGTAGAAGGAAACCAAAGTCTCATAATCAGTGACTACAGTAACAACAAATTTGGGTCTACTGGGTTCACAACGGTTGAGCAGATCGCGTGCAAGAGGACCCTGATGCTCCTTCGGTTCCTCTGTCAGCTAATAAGGCACCCATTTTGCGGCCAGCTTTTGAAGCGGAAGATCATTGAGTAGAATTCTCTGGACTGTTCCATATGAAAGTTTAAGTTTTGCACTTCATACTCGCATGTACACTTTTTAATTTTAGTTCTTGAATTTTGACAAAGCAGCTACATTAATCTCGTTTGAAGCGCTCTTCGGAAGTGTTTTTGGCCTGTCAGAGTTATTCCCCTTTTCCACAGTTTCGATTTACCTTTTCTTTTGTCAGATTATAGAATATGGAACAGCTTTGATTCATGTAACGTTCTTCAGCTTTGTAGACATTTTCTTCGTACCATCATCCAGCTACACACTTTCAAAGAAGTGAAAATGTTCATGGTGCTTGACAAAAGACCCCGTTTTGAAGCACAACCCAAAAGTGACGTATTTTAAAACCTCGTCATTTATGACGTAGTAATTTAATGACATCATCTCTTAAAAGTATACCAGTTAAATGGTTGGCCTTTCAAATGATATACTACTTTTCATGATCAGTGGCCTGAGACTTGCATAATCGCGGTTTGATCATTTTGTTTGGATCATACCTCGTATAATTATAAAGCAGCTATTAGTTGTTGTGTTGTGTTGTGTGGTGGTGTGGTGTGGTGTGGTGTGGTGTGGTGTTGTGTTGTGTTGTGGTGTGGTGTGTGTTTGTGTGTGTGTGTGTTTGTGTTGTTTGTGTTTGTGTTGTTTGTGTTTTGTTGTGTTGTGTTGTGTTGTGGTGGTGTGTGGTGGTGTGGGGTGTGGTGGTGTGTGGAGGTGTGTGGTGTGGTGTGGTGTGGTGTTGTGTTGTGTTGTGTGTGTGTGTTTGTGTGTGTGTTTGTGGTGTTTGTGTTGTGTGGTGGTGTGGTGTAGTGTGGTGTGGTGTGGTGTATTTTGTATGATAAAGATCTGTTTAGAGATGTCCTGCATCAAAACACAAATATATTGCTTAAATGTCCACTGGAGTCTTTCTTATTCTCACAAATCATAGAGAAAAAGAATGGAAGTCTCCGTGGAATAGCCTATACATGACAGTTTTCTTTGTCTACGCCAAAGCTCTGCTCCGTGGGACCAAACAATGTCCCTTACCATCTCGTCCCCTCTACCCCCCCCCCCCCCCCTCTCTCACACCCCAAGGTCCAGTACTTCCCTACAAATCTTCAAATCCAAATCCAAATAGATTGCCAACGTTCCGAAATTCGGATTAAAAAAACAACAAGAAAAGTAAGTTATTGAAACGTTTTATTTTTTTTATAAAACAAACGTTACTTCACGTTACGTAACGTTTTGTTTTGTTTTGTTTTGTTTTGTTTTGTTTTGTTTTGTCATAAATGAAACGTTCCAATAACTTGCCTTTCTTGTTTTGTTTTATTCCACAAATCATCAGACAAATCATCTATCATACAAATCATCAGACATTTCATCTGTCATACAAATCCCCCGTGATTCCCCAACCCATCACATGTCTACCCGTCGAACAAATCAGTTTCACTACCTCCAGTTGCTAACTCGTACCTGTATGATGATAATCTTGGGTTTGCCTGCCAGGGAAGGGCAGGTCTTCAGCGGCGTGAGGAGGTCATCAACGTTCACCAAGTAATCTGTGGCGTACACCCTGTCAGGTTCCCCGTGAGTCAGGATGACAAGAACGAAGCAGTCCTCGTCAGCATGGTTTTGCTGGGCCACTGGGGAAAAAGTTTGTCTGTAAGAATTATCAGTATTAAGAAACTTGTGCAGCCAGAATGACAAACACAAAGTACGTTCTCACTCTTCCCCCCCCCCCCTCCTTCTGGGCGCTATGGTCGATAAAAAAAAGGCGGGGAATTCTTGAGCTGACTTTAAAAGAGCTTGCGCGTCAATGGGCATGTCCTTGTCAAGATTTCCGTTCGCAATGACGAACAGATTAGACCAAGGCACCAATAAGCAAGATCCACCAATTTTGTTTCAGACCTTCCTTCGTTTCAACAAATTTTCAGTTCCACATAATTATGGGCTAGCCAAAATCACACAATGATAAATGTAAAGTCACTCCACCATCATGCTCACGCTGAAATTCGACCCAGGCTGTTCATTTTTGGTATGTGTCAAAGTGGAGGAACTAGCCAAATATGAGACGATGTATCGAATGATTTACATGGGAAGGTCTGTGCTGTTCACTTGTGATGCACTTTAAAAAAAAACCTGGCTTTTGCATTGCCAGACAATTGTCATGTCGTAATAACATACCTTCTGAAATGATATCTGTCATGTTTTTTGCCGTACAGTCATCTTTTATTGACGACGTAAATCCCATACCAGACAGCATGTTGTCAAGATTTTGGGCATCAATCTCTGTGCCTTTCCTGGTACCCATTTCAAGATCTGGGTCGAAGTGTTTGTTGTTGATGATGATTGCTTGGCCTCGTTTCGTGTGGTTCATATTGTAGCAGTCAGACACATTCACTGAATACTTGATCCCTGGCAACGATTGCCTCCTTTCACTGCGCAGACAACGAATACACTTGTAAATTAATCGATTAATCAATTATTAATGAATCAATCAAACGACCTATCCATAACGAGCTTTCAATCGATCAACCAAACCTATTGATTAATCAATCAGTTCAGATCAATTACACCTTTTGACATGCCGGTTATTTTCTCACTATGAACAAGAGACAGCTACACTTTTTATGATACGAGAACAATGTTTGTTTAGTGGGTACGCATAGCACAGACACGAGTAGGTGTGGGGTGTGTGTGCGTATGTGTGTGTGGGTGTGTGGGTGTGTGTGTGTGTGTGTGTACGTGTATGTGTGTGTGTGTGTATGTGTGTGTGTATGTGTGTATGTGTGTGTGTGTGTGTTAGTGTGTGCGTGTCCGTGTCTGTTTGTTTGTTTGTGCATGCGTGTGTGTGCGTGCGTGTGCGTTTGTGTGTGCGTGTCCGTGTCAGTGTCTGTGTGTTTGTCTGTGCATGCGTGTGCGTGCATGTGCGTGCGTGCGTGCGTGCGTGCGTGCGTACGTGTGTGCGTGCGTGCGTGCTTCTCTGTGTGTCAGTGTATCGGTATCTGTCTGCCTGCGCCTGTCCGTGATGCGACACACACAAAATCATAATACAAAGTGCCTGTACTGAGAATGTACAGCTAAAGAAAGGCAGCAACAACACGACACACACGCGCTTACCTGGGACGGGGGAAAGCAGGTTGTCTGCTTTGGTATTTACCTCCGGCGTCCGGCGTGTCCAGCCCGCAGGTCTCCTCAGTGTCCACCGGTATTGCTCCTGGTCAGCACAATCGAATGTTTTATTTATTTATTTTTATTTATTTATTTATTTTTATTTATTTATTTTTAAATTTTTAATAACTTATTCAACAACAAATATAAAAATATTCTACATACATAAAAAGCAAATAAGCCTACAAAACCGCTCTAGTCCAACCATATTCCGCGTACACAATCATAAATTCCATCCCCATTTTGAAATATCGCAACAACAGACTTCCAGATACATAACACGATCATATGTGTTCTCTGTTTGCATGTTTGTCCAGTGTCTTGTCCCCACATAAAGCATATTAACTCTACCTGTCCCAAGATTTTGTTTGTTTGTTTGCTTAACGCCCAGCCGACCACGAAGGGCCATATCAGGGCGGTGCTGCTTTGACATTTAACGTGCGCCACACACGAGACAGAAGTCGCAGCACAGGCTTCATGTCTCACCCAGTCACATTATTCTGACATTGGACCAACCAGTCCTAGCACTAACCCCATAATGCCAGACGCCAGGCGGAGCAGCCACTAGATTGCCAATTTTAAAGTCTTAGGTATGACCCGGCCGGGGTTCGAACCCACGACCTCCCGATCACGGGGCGGACGCCTTACCACTAGGCCAACCGTGCCGGTACCTGTCCCAAGATAGGCCAAATGGTTCTAAGAGGACGTTAAAACTAGTTATCATCACAATCGAATGACATTTTTTGTTTAGCCGTTGGAACGTATTAAAGGCCTCAAAACCTCTGAGAAAATCAGAGACTTAAAATGGGGGTAAATTTAAAGAGGATGTCTTCATTTAATTGGGTTTTTTTAAAGGAGGGAGAGAGGGCGGGGGGTGGGGGGGGGTTCACTGTATAAAGTCATCCATCCACGTGGAAACTAATCAGTGTGCTTTAAGTAATGAATTCCTACACACACACAAAATTTCACTCTACACCAAAAGCTCTCAGGCAGTTTGACTTTTGGTATGTGTCTGAGGTGAAGGAAGGCATCATCCCGTGTACACGCCTGGACAGATATGTGATGGTGAGTATACGCACACACACACACACACACACACACACACACACACACACACACACACACACACACTCACACACACACACTCACACACACACACACACACACTCACACACACACACACACACACACACACTCACACACATACACACACACACGCGCACACACACACACACACACACACACACACACACACACACACACACACACACACACACAATCCCAGTCTGCACAGAAAGCAGCCTGGCTGTATATTATTGTGTTACGCCCAAATGGAAGGATATACTTTTATCCCATGAAAAGCAAGAGGCGAAGCCTTCAAGGCTCACGTAAGAAATCGACAAACAGTAACACAAATACTCAATCACTCCGTCACACATACACACATACACACACAGTAAGCATAGGTGACACTGTGCAAGAAAGCGAGACACTAGATCTAGATCTGTCTGTCTGCATGTAGCCTACTTACAGGGACACGACTAAGAGTAATACCTAATATTCTGGACTCGCAACGAAATATACAAACAAATGACAATGAACAACGTTTTGACCTAATGGTCTTCAACAGGTTAAAAAAAATGAAAACAACAATACAAATATCAAAACGACTTATCAGAGAAGATGATGTCCTCCAAGCGCAAAAGAAGGGGGAAAGGAAGATAAATCATTCACCAGATGGTTTGCACGGGTAGGCATGCACCTTTAACAGGCGTGCACAACTACATGAAAACACGGGTAGGCATGCACCTTTAACAGGCGTGCACAACTACATGAAAACACGGGTAGGCATGCACCTTTAACAGGCGTGCACAACTACATGAAAACACGGGTAGGCATGCACCTTTAACAGGCGTGCACAACTACATGAAAACACGGTGTAAGCACTACACGATATGAGCATGACTTGTGCTGTTAGTGCGTAAGCCGGATCGTATACGGTAACACGCTAGGCCTGCGTGTCATTGCATTTCGAAAAATAAAAATAGCCCTTAGCCAAGTAGCAACTAGGACCGTATTGCACAAATGTTTTGTAAGGTCTTTTCTTAGAAATGAGTAGATCGGGCGTTAGCTTTGGCAAGGTAAAACTAACTCATAATAGAAGATACAGACATGTATCCGACACAGGTAAAGAAAGGTTCAAAGTCATGTCTCAAAAATTGAAAAGGTTATTTTATGACACGTTCGTTTAATTCAAAACTCAACAAAGACCATTCAGAGACTCCAACTATTAACACATAAAGATAAGCTGACATATTTTGTTGCATTGATATGTTCACCGGCCCATTGTCGTTTCTGTATTATTCTGTTGCATGTGTAGCTCAGTTTGTACACGGGTTATTTTCCATAGCTGTGTACCAGTCGAAACAGTGTTATGAAATTGATATGTCTTTACTGAACTGAGACATTGTAACGATACAAATTGAGTTCATTACTACAAACTGGCTCCATTCATATCCTTGTCCTGCAGATAAATAATTAGAAATACTTGCACATTTGGTTTGTCTACGTTCAGTAAATGGCAAGGGTTTTATAGTACGTCAACTTCGTAACATGGTTTGTTTATTTGTTTGCTTAAAGGACCAGACCACGCTGTTTTAAAGGTTATTAGAACCACTAACCGATGACTGAAGGTTAGAGAAATGCACCTAAAGATTCCAAAAATGTAAAGAAATTCACCGATTCGTAGCTTAATCACGGTACGTCTAATTACCCAAATGAACCCAAATGAACCCAAATGAATCCAAATGAACCCAAATGATACCCAAATGAACCCAAATGATACCCAAATGATACCACAGAGAGAGAGAGAGAGAGAGAGAGATTTTATTATGGATTGGTTATTGAGCAATTCAATTTTCCGGCTCAAATAATGAAAACTTTTTTTTTTATCATAAATTAACATCCCATTTTAGATGTATGCTGTCATCATTCTTGTGGTTCGTGAGTTATATTGATTATATCCATGTGATAGAGAGAGAGAGAGAGAGAGAGAGAGAGAGAGAGAGAGAGAGAGAGAGAGAGAGAGAGGGGGGGATGTGTTTTTATCTTGCTCTGAGATATTAAATAAAACCTACAAAATGTTAATTATGCTTATTTCAAATACTTTTCCCTGTGTATGTGTGTGTGTGTGTGAGAGAGAGAGACAGCTTTCTGCACAATACTCCGGAGTGGATATGAATGAGTTGAATGGAATAATATTATATAAATGGTATCATTGGGGTATCATTTGGGTTCATTTGGATTCATTTGGGTATCATTTGGGTTCATTTGGATTCATTTGGGTATCATTTGGGTTCATTTGGGTTCATTTGGGTAATTAGACGCACCCGCTTAATCATTGTGATTTAATTAAAAACGTTCCGCCAAATTTGTCTGCTAAACGAGACTTCGAAATGGCCGCCAGTAGACGAGAACCGGCTGTGACGTCACTTAGTGTTTGGAAACCGAAAGTTACAGCTTACGCTCAAGTGGGCGTTTGCCTAAATCGAGCATCAACAGCACGCCGAAGGAATGCGCACGGCTGCTGATAGCTATGAAGTATAGAAAAAAGGTTCAGGCATCAGTTGTCACCTTTTTCCGATGGGCTTACAACTTCTGCAGCAAGACTGATTAACTGGAAACGGCCAACACGATGTTGTGTGTTTCGCGACACTTTCTTCCAATGCGAACGCAGTTAAGCCGGCAAGAAAACCTGGCACACACAAAACAGCTGTTGCCTAACGCAGTTCCAGTTCCGACAATTGTTGACCACTCACAGGAGGTCAGAAACCGGATACCAATGTCATCAGAACGATCTGCTTTCACTAAACGCAGACGAAAGGAAGTGAGTACATGTATACTGAATGTGCTCTGTAAGGGATAGGGGTTCAGTGTCACTGGGCGTTTTTGTCAGACTGACAGTATTTGTAGTGGAATGGCATCTGTTCCTAATTTTAAGCACATGTGTTAAGATTACAGATTAAAACATATATATCTGTTACTATATGTCCGTCCCCATGCACCCACCTTAAAGTTCCCTCTCTCTCTCCCTCTTTTACACTCACCTGGGTAATCGATGAGTCTCAGGTTTAATCAGTGTCCGTCCATATACACATAGACATTCACACAAACACACACACGTTGTTATAGTTGTTATCTAATTCAGTGTTGTATTAAATAGATAAAGAAATCGTTAATACAGCAAGCTTGCATGAATAATTTGCTGTTGTCCTTTTTTTCAGATCAGGTTCTGTAATACAGTAATTATAATTAATACAAGTACAAATTCATGTTTGCAGTCATACTCATAGTGTGTGTGTGTGTGTGTGTGTGTGTGTGTGTGTGTGTGTGTGTGTGTGTGTGTGTGTGTGTGTGTGTGTGTGTGTGTGAAAAGCACTTTGATACTTAAAACATCTGTGTTATTTGATTTTATTACAAAACTGCAGTCAGAATATTAAGCAGACCTATTCCAACAATACATTTTGATCAGCAGTAAATCTAATGTCAAATTATGAACAACAATCATGTGAGCAGATATATCTAACAGAAACACATAGTCTAGCAAAATAATACAACCAAGTACATGTGTGGACATCATCATCCACATAAAAAAATTGATTGTAGGAAGAGCACTCTGTGTTATTACCACTGCTTCAGTCAAACTGCCAGTTCAACTTTATCTCTGTGGGTTGTTTTTTTTCTCTCAGAGTAACATGGGGAAAAAAACCTTTAAAAAACTTGCATGCTACAGAGCTGGATTGTTTCTAGTGATCATGCAGCATGATTTATCCGCATAGAAAACTACTGAAACACCTAAACAGAAATAACAATGTCTACAGAAAAAACCCACTGTTTGATTGCTGTCTGTAGTACTCCTCTTGCTAACAGTGGCATTAAAATAATTAAAACTAAGCTATGCTCTCTTGGGGGGGAAAAAGTGCTCTAAGTACTTTTTGTGTCTACATAGGCAAAACAAAACTATGCAATGTTTCAGATTTCCTGACCCACCCTATGTTTTTCCTCCTTATCCTGGACTATTTTGGACTCTTACAAAAATGTAGGCTACTTCAAAAATGACAAATTTTAATTTTGCAGGCTTACAAGGAAATTGACTCTTCTCTTACAACCAGAATACACCATGATTTCAAGCAAATAAAAAACTACATGCACCTGAGAAAAAAACAACTTTAATTCAAGAAGTTAGACCTCCTAACCCCAGCTTTTCAATTCAATTCAATACGTTGTTGATGTTGATTATGGAGCTTAACGTCCTCCCAGGTAACTAGGGACCTATATTGGGGCATGATTTTTTATACAATGTTAAAAGTGTAGGGTGTAATGGGGGGGAGGGGGGCTGGAGGGTGACGGGGTGTAGTCGCTAATAAATTTAAAGGTGCGTTTATTATCTAATATACCAGACATTTTGTTTTGGCTGGTGTACAGAATAACATCACATAAAATCGCACTCGTAAAACATACAAAACACATAAAATGTACACATCAGTACACACATAACCCAAACCACACATATCCATACCAGCACCATCACACACATATCCACATACATACTCTAGTTTGTACATTATAAAAATAAATACATTATGATTAATATCATTACTAGTCAACTTAAATTAAGGCTCAAAATAGGTCTTAAGATGGATGTTATTTAGTGTAATGAAGAGATTATAAAAACCAAAAAAAAGCTATGAGAAAGAAAGTATGAAAGAATGATGCCCTTTCTCCGGTGAAAGTTCTGCTGATTGTGGTAACTTTTTTTTCTGTCTAAAACAGGCATCAGGTTAACTGAACGAGCTGTTTGAGGGGGTGGTGATCCTAACACTGGCCTATGGCAACACTGGTCTATGGCAGCTACAACAAAGCTCTGCATACACAGCAAGACTACAATGCAACAGTGCCCAGACTTTGACTGCTACAGGCTGCTTTCCCATGCAAAGTACAAATGCAAGTGTCCATAAACCAGGGTTTAATACAAAGTCATGTAGTATGTGAGTGAGTTCTGATGAAAAAGTGATTGTGTTGTAATATTGGTTATTACTGAGTGTTGATGTTACAATGATTACATTATAAAAACAACAACAGAACAATGTGAAGAGCAAACTTCTTCTGTGGGCATGCAAGTGAGTTAATCTTGTGTGTGTGTGTGTGAAACTATATGTGACTGAGTGTTACAAATTTAAATGACAACAGTTTTCTTGATAGCCTTTAAAAACAACAACAAATACATACATTTAACAATCAAACAAATATAGGCACCTCAAAAAAAGTTGTATGTACACCTTCGTGGCTGGTGATGCATTCTTGCTCCCCTGCAAGTTTTCATTCTACAATGTACCTCAGGCTAGCTTCCTCTCTCTCTCAAATCTGCCCCTCCCACACAATACAACAGGTACAGTGGCCACTCTGACACCAGTCTCTGAAATAATCAAGAACAGTTAAAACTGCGATGAGCTGTTGTTCTTTTACTCGTGAATGCAATGCATGAACACTTAAACAATATCCCACTTATTCGCGAGTGCGTTGACAAGGCGAGAGTGAAAAAATAGCACAGACTCGAAAGCAGACGATAAGTTCAGCACAGAGAGCGGGCGTGTTTACCTTTGATCGCTGAGACAAACAGTGTCGCAATTTTCATCGTCACTGTTTCACTACTGCTGGAAGTGGCCTCCACCCTCATCTTTCATGCTTGATTCGAGGAGAGAAACCGGTAGTTCGAACATGTACGGTTCAATTTCGTCTGCAGTTACGCTTGTTGTCATGTTGGTAAACAACCATCCCCACACGGTGTGACGTCACGGATAATTTATTCATAAGCCAGTCTCGCGAAGATCACGCGGCACGAATGCCGGACGTTTCGGCCCCAAGACGTTTCGGGCCTAAGACGTTTCGGCCCCATTTGGGACGTTTCGGCCCTAAAAGTCAGGACGTTTCGGCCCATTTCAGGATGTTTCGGCCCTAAGACGGTTCGGCCCTAAGACGTTTCGGCCCCAATTTTTTTTCTTCTCAAAATTCATATTATAAATATAACCTATATATAATAATATAGCGCCCTTGATGCGTGTACAGCTCATATTCAATCCAGATTACCAGAGTCGCCTTGTGGCGAGATATGTGCGCGTTACAAATTATTGTATTACTGATTAAAGACATTCAAACAAATCGACAGTGTCCTTGTCTGGCTGTGTGAATGGGTATCGTGTGAATGAATACATGTATAGCTCTCTCTCCCTCACAGACACGTATTACCAATACCCAGGGGCGGACGAGGGGGGGGGGCACAGGGGGCACGTGCCCCCCCCCCCCCCCTGAAAAAAAAGAAGAAAAAAAAAAAGATTTTTCCATGCTGATTCTATGACCATTTCTAAGTTTAAATGGCACCAGATGGCACCATTTTGCTTCCGAGTGTTTGGGCAAAAAAAATTTCCGGGGGGGCATGCCCCCGGACCCCCCTAGCAAATTCGGGCGCGTCGCGCCCATCACATTCACTTTCGATTCAAAGTGCCCCCCCCTTACAAAGCAACTGATCCGCCCCTGAATACCTGTCACAATATAGACCAGTTGGTCTAAGAGGACGTTAAGCAATAATTTTTCCTCTGTAGCTGTTTGAATGTGTAGTGTGCGAGAATATGTAAAATAATTGTATATGGTATTTTAATATATAGAAAACAGATTCCATACAGCCAATTTATTAACGGAACAGTTGTTAACAGTCTGAAGTTTTTATTCACAAAAAAAGGTTGAACCACATATTGAAAAACAATGAAAGATGGCAAGACAAGAGAAAGGTTATTTAAATAACAACCGCAAAGCAATGATTTTATTCACAACAAAGGATTGAACCCAAATGAAATGTGCAGTCAAACGGCCTGTTATTCTACATGAAACTTTACTAAACAACATGCCGTCAAATTCTGACAAAGAGACAAAACATAATTTTTGGCACTGCACTTATCAATCATAAAGAAACGTTTTACATTTTGCGCTGACAGCCGGCGGTTCCTAAGAAACTAATAAAACAGCTGGAACACAAAAGCGGTTAACATAATGATTTGCAGTCATTGCCAACTGTAAGCCCAGGTACAGCCGGGTCTACTTCGTTTATAACGTCGCCGGATATAACGTCACCCCGTTATATCGTCACCCAAACACCGGTCCCGGCTCAATTCCTTCTTTCCAAGACTATTTTAACCTCGGATATAACGTCACCGGATATAACGTCACCCAGTTATAACGTCACTCATCCATGTCGGTTATAACGTCATATCAATCCCCAAGTCCTACAACCCCACGCCGGATGCGCCCCTCACTCTCTCTACCCTACGACGTTTCGTTAACACGACCTTGTGACACCAAGCCTCGTTAATTTGTTTTCCATGAGACAATGGCAACCGTATTGTATCAACATGACACCTGTCACAACAAGCCGCCATGCAACTCTCTCTCTCTCTCTCTCTCTCTCTCTCTCTCTCTCTCTCTCTCTCTCTCTCTCTCTCTCTCTCTCTCTCTCTCTCTCTCTCTCTCTCTCTCTCTCTCTCTCTCTCTCTCTCTCTCTAGATGAAAATGAACTAGAGACTACCCAGATGCTGGAATATGACATAACAGAAACAGAGGTTTACGAAGCCATACGAGCATTAAAAAATGGTAAAGCTGCAGGACCAGATGGTGTTATTAGTGAGCTTTTCAAAAATTCAGCTTTTCATGTTGTACCATTCCTAGCTCGGTTCTTCAACAAACTGTTTACATCAGGTTCATATCCTGAAGACTGGTCTGAATCCATCATTCACCCTCTTCATAAAAAAGGGGATATTAACAATCCAGACAATTATAGAGGCATATCATTACTTAATATTTGCAGCAAACTATACAGCTTTATCATAAACAAAAGACTAACTAGTTGGGTAGAATCCAACAACCTATTAAATGAAAGTCAAGCTGGCTTTCGTAAAAAGTACAGTACGACCGATCATATTTTTACTCTATTTGCTATGGTACAAAGACAGTTACTGTCACACAAAAGTATACGTTGCTTTTATTGACTTCAAGAAGGCCTTCGACTCAGTAGACCGTACAAAGCTGTGGAAGGTGTTGCAAAGCAAAGGAATAAAAGGTAAAATGTACCAAGCCATACTTAGTATGTACAACGTTGTTAAAGCAAAAGTTAGGGCAGGAGCAGAGGTCACTGACCTTTTCATGTGTCCGAGAGGCCTGAAGCAGGGAGAAATAAATAGTCCAATTTTGTTCTCACTTTTCATTAACGAATTGGCGGACGAAATCAAGCGAAAAGGACGACACGGTATACAACTTATCCCAGATTTTATTGAGATATTGATTCTCATGTTCGCAGATGACGTTATTTTGATTTCCGACACTGTGTGTGGGTTACAGAACCAGATAAACGTGCTATACCAAACTGCTTGTAATCTTGGCTTGACTGTTAATTTAGAAAAATCTAACATAGTTATCTTCAGAAATGGTGGTCACATTGCAGCGATTGAAAAATGGATGTATGGCAATATCGAAATGGAAACTGTGAACATGTATAAATACTTAGGAATTTACTTTTCTACAAGGTTGACATTTTCTCACACGCTGAACGATTTAGCGCTGCGTGCAAGAAAGGGTGTGATTGGTATTTTTAAGGTACTGTGGACTCTAGGAGAAAGATCACCAAACATATTCTATAAACTATTCGACTCCCAGATCCAGCCCATGCTCAATTATGCGGCAGAAGTCTGGGGCCTTGATGCAGACCATTCACCTATCGAAAAGGTGCATCTGTTTGCCCTTAAGAGGTTTCTGAACACAAGCATGAAAACACCAAACACACTTGTGTATGGAGAAACTGGCAGACACCCGTTATTTGTCAACACGTTTGTTAAGTCCATACGATTTTGGTTGCGCATCCTGAAAATGCCTAGTCATCGATTGCCACAAAAAGCTTATAAAATGCTGCTTTATTTACACGAACAAAATAAAAGAACATGGGCGTCATCAGTTTGCTATGTGCTGTACAAATACGGCTTTGACCAAGTTTGGATTCAACAAGGCGTTGGAAATGAAAATGCGTTCATAACGGAATTCAAGAACAGACTAGTCACATTATACAAGCACGAGTGGATAGAAACAGTACAAAGTAAAGAACGATTCCTTTTCTATAGCACTTTCAAGTCAGCCTTATCTATGTCTTCATACTTAAATGACCTGAAGCACGTCAAAGCAAGAAACTGCCTGATTAGGTTAAGACTTGGTGTCTCGCCACTCAAAGTGCATCGATTACGACACACTCGGTCGTCAACTGCTGAAGATTACTTGTGTCCATTCTGCGCAAACGAGACCGAAGATGAAATTCACTTTGTTTTGAAATGTCCAAAATATGCTGGTATTCGCGAGTACTACATACCTGCCAAATATTACAACCGCCCATCAAGCTTTAAACTGGCGCTACTTCTAGCGACACCAAACAGATCAATATTACTTAGACTTGCAAACTTCATCATGAACGCGTTTAAAATACGCAGTGAGTGGGGACAGTGAATATGAGATATTGCACGATCTTGTTTTATGTGTATGCTATTTTTGCTGCTTTCTGTCAATTGCTTAAAAAACAGTAATAAAGTTTTGTCTTTTTTGAAAACGTTAATGTGATGCTATGTATCAGAGATGCAACGATTATGCATATAACTGCTTGCAGATTTGCGTGTGAAAGGGCATGTGAAGGGATAGATGGAGTGATGAATAGATGGATGACGGATGAATGGTTGGACAGTCAGACGGTTGATTAGATGGATGGAGGACAGAGGGACATGAGATGGATAGAAGGATGGATGGATGGCTGGATGGATGGATGGATGGACGGAAAGAGGACAGAGAGACATGAGTGAAGTGCGACAGAGACTGGATTTTGTGCTGATGCTTACTGTCCTTTTCCAAACGTTTTGCTGTTGTAAATTTATGCCTGTTTCCACAGTCGTCATGTCGACTGTCATTACGATGATGATGATTTATTTTATTATGATTAATATTACAATGATTATTTTTCATGAAGCATGAATGATGAAAATGTGTACACCCCGAATTGAAATGGGCCCAAGGCCCAATCAATAAACCATCCAGACTCCAGACTCCAGACTCTCTCTCTCTCTCTCTCTCTCTCTCTCTCTCTCTCTCTCTCTCTCTCTCTCTCTCTCTCTCTCTCTCTCTCTCTCTCTCTCTCTCTCTATCTCTATCTCTTTCTTGTACAGACCATGTATTCTTTTAGAGGATTTTTTCCACTCTTTATTTTATTGCCCGGTCAAACCAATTAGCAATCGGTACGTCTGACCACGGACCTAATAATAATAATAGTTATTGGGTCCGAGGTCTGACCGAGCACCCATCGTATTTTTATCGGTATTGGCGAATCTCAATCGGTAAAATAAGGCGAAAATACAACATTTAGTCAAGCTGTCGAACTCAGAGAATGAAACTGAACGCAATGCAATTTTTCAGCAAGACCGTATACTTGTAGCATCGTCAGTCCACCGCTCGTGGCAAAGGCAGTGAAATTGACAAGAAGAGCGGGGTAGTAGTTGCGCTGAGAAGGATAGCACGCTTTTCTGTACCTCTCTTCGTTTTAACTTTCTGAGCGTGTTTTTAATCCAAACATAATCATATTTATATGTTTTTGGAATCGGGAACCGACAAGAAATAAGATAAAAGTGTTTTTAAATTGATTTCGAAAATTTAATTTTGATCATAATTTTTAAAGTTAAAAAACAAAGGAATACTGTACTCACCAATACAAGAACGAGACAAGACGGTACGAATTTTCGCTTATGGAAGCTTCATCAGGAAAAACAAGAACACAAAAGACAACAAAAAGCAGACGCAACAAACCTTGTTCGTTCCGTGTTATGTTGCGTCTGCTTTTCGTTGTCTTTTGTGTTCGCGAATTTTTGTAAGAAAAAACATAATTTGTAAATAAGTTTGTAAGAAAATTGTTTTTTGGAAATGAGGGCCGAAACGTCCTAGGGCCGAAACGCCCATTGGGCCGAAACGACCATTTGGGCCGAAACGTCTTGGTAAATTGGGGCCGAAACGACTTGGGCCGAAACGTCTTTGGGCCGAAACGACTGGCTCCCACGCGGCACAATGGCGGGTCGTTTTGGAGAAGAAATCCGTCGCTTCGGTCACAAAATTCGTCGGATTACGGCCTTAGAAGATTCCGAAGTAAACCAAACATTGTTGAAGACGGTAAGAAAGTGGTTTTCTAACTAACTGCAAACATCGGGAAGTGTTCGGTCGCGCAGGAACACGATTCGAAGCGTTTTTGACGCTAAAACAGCGTGGTCTGGTCCTTTAACGCCCAGCCGACCACGAAGGGCCATATCAGGGCGGTGCTGCTTTGACATTTAACGTGCGCCACACACAAGACCGAAGTCGCAGCACAGGCTTCATGTCTCACCCAGTCACATTATTCTGACACCGGACCAACCAGTCCTAGCACTAACCCCATAATGCCAGACGCCAGGCGGAGCAGCCACTAGATTGCCAATTTTAAAGTCTTAGGTATGACCCGGCCGGGGTTCGAACCCACGACCTCCCGATCACGGGGCGGACGCCTTACCACTAGGCCAACCGTGCCGGTTCGTAACATGGAAACCGAAGGTTGTTACATATATTAGAACACTAACAAATATATTAAAATATATATATACAAAAAGACAAAAATATATACTATGTTTTTTGTTGCATACATGTCTGTATTATTATTATCTAACTGGAGTATTACTGACTAAAGTAAAGAAAATACATTCTAGTTGTCATTCTGTATGCGTTAAAATCATTTAAAGGACTGAAAATGCATGTCACAAAATGGTACACAGCTCTGGAGAATAACCCAAACTTTAAAGACGTGTGGGGCAAATATCTGTTTCGTATGGTGTTTTAAATTCCAAATTCCATACATTTCTCTTTCCTGTTTTTGATATTCGACGCGAAATGTTGCCTTCCATCCTCAAAATGACATTGTGCAGTAAACAGGGGATAAGCAAACAAACGATGAAATGGACGAACAAAACAACAAAGAAGAACCAATCAGCCAAACAAAGAAAAATAAGCAAAAATAAGCAAATATATGTTATATATGACCCTCCACCACGGAATGAGTCACATGTCACGTCACCTTTGCATGATTATCATATTGTTACATTTTCATAAAGAATGTTTTATGCTCTATCCAGTGGTGCAAACTGTTTTAGAAAAGAGCGAAAACTGTTTGAGTTATAAGCCTGTGACTAAGGTGACCCTCACACTGTTACCAGACACTCCCCAGACTTACATTAAGCCTAGCGCAGAACCGCGCAAGGTGACATTTGACTCATTTCGTGGTGGAGGGTCACATATGTTTCGAGAGTGTTTTTGTGTGTGATGTTATGTGTGCATTCGAGCCACACAAAAACAATGTCTGTTTTGTCTTACATTTAAATAATAAAGTTGTATTGAATAGATTTGAATTGAAAAACGAACGAATTCACAAGTAACCCAACAAGCAAGTAAGCAAACAACGCATTTTTGAACATAAAATCACACCTTGATTTGATTTGATTAGTTTGACACGTGTCCGTCGTTTGCGATCGTTGCCAGCGCTGCCACTGCCACTGGCCAGGCACCAGAAGACCCCCAGTATCAGTGTGTTGACCACCGATAGCTTCAGGACTTCCAACAACACCACCATAATCACTTCAAAAACACCTGCAACAAAGAACGCCTACTGTTGAGACTGAAATGTGTGTGTGTGTGGGGAGTTGTTTCATTTTGGTTGCGACTGTGAGCTTCGATTTTAAATTTGTATCAAAGGATGTCACTTATCTAGCAAGCTCAGCTGAACACCCAGTACTGTTACTTCCACTTGATTTTAAATACTCTAAAACTCAGATCGACGTAAGAAAATGTTCATGAACTGTGTGACAACAGTTACTGTCGTTGAAACATTTCCCACAGACCATCAATCGAACAGTCCCCAAATCAATCAATCAAAAAATCCATGTCCATCCATCCGTCTGTCTATCTGTCTGTCTGTCTGTATGTATGTATGTCTATCTGTCTGTATTTCTGTCTGTCTGTCTGTCTGTCTGTCTGTCTGTCTGTATGTCTGTCTGTCTGTATGTCTGTCTGTCTGTCTACCAGTACCTATCTTTGCCAACCAAACTACCTACATAACAACCTACCAAACTACCTACCTACCTATCTTTATGTCAAACAATCAATCAATCAATCAATCAATCAATCTATCAATCAATTGATATGAAACTCACCCATTGCTGTCTGTTCGGTTCCTTTACAGCTGAAATTGGATTTGTAAGCAGACTTCAAAAATGTGATACATCAGTTTACAGACAGGCAAATAATTAGAAACCAAAACATTTGATTAATCCCTCAAAATCAAACACAGATAGAGTTGCGAACCTTCCGAAATCGAGAATAAAAAACAAAAAAGGCAAGGTACTGGAACGTTTTAATTTTTATAAAACAAGACATTCACAAGTATATGAGCTTTTATAAGGCCCTGATCATCTTGCCAGAGTCTGAACACAAACAACACTTTCTGAGATAAGTGGTCATCATATAATCATTCATTCGCTTGCGGTTTACCAGCAAGCGGTCGAAAACTCAACCAAGCTAAGTTCTTGTCACTTATTGTTTGTCTGTGCCCTTAACTGACCGTTGGGTCGACATATTTGTGAGTGTAACGTATTGTTTTGTCAATAACAAACGTTCCAACAAATCACCTGTCTTCTTTTTTGTCTGTCCACAATAAAGACTTTTTTGTCGATGTACTCGTGACGTCTTGTTTTGTTCAAATTAAAACGTTCCAGTGTCTTATCATTCTGGTTTTTGGATTGTCACAAAACCAGCTAGTGAAATAAATAGATACCTGGTCACTCTATGGTAAATCAAAACAAATCCTTAAATAATGACTGCGATTGGCTAGACGAAGCAGTTGAACATGTTTATATTCAGTCATTCGTCAAGGACTCTCGAACTTGGAAATCAGTCATTTAACTCAATTCGAAAAATTAAATCCTCGTGAAGAACACGAGATTTGCCGCGGCTTGGTTGCTGGAATGCACTCTGATCAGCTGATCTATACAATAATAATCTATGATCTAAAATTGCATTGTGGCTGACCATGAGTACACAAGAACAACAGAACACATCAATATAAGCAACTAGTAGCCTACAAACACACCTAGCGGATAGCTCTGTACCTCCGAACAGGAAACTTCCGAAACCTTCTCCTTTAGTTGCGAAAGATATGTGCTGCATTACCTTATCTTGTTTTACAACACTATAACTGAAGAGGTATCTCCTTGCTTAGCTCTTCTCAATTGCGTACTCCCTCGTCGGTTAGTCGTGTTCACAGATTGTGAGAGCAACGCGATGGTTGCTACACATTTATACACTGCAAAGATGCACACATTACTGAATTATCCAGTATTATTTGTACTCGAGTAAAGGCTGACCTAACCGCAACACTGTCAGTTAAGCCAGTTCACACCACAGAACTTATATTAGTTCTGTGGTTCACACACCGTGGCACACTGACACACACACACACACACGACACCAGTGCAAGTGCTTAATTTTACTGCACACGTCAACTGTGGATTAAACTTCCTGCGTGACAGGGACACTCGCACAACCTGAATGCATATTCTTGGGGAATAAGAATGTCTCATATTGAAATTCCCGTTAAGCGGGAAAGGGGTATACATGATTTGAACTAGTCGAGCCACGCATAACGAGGACAATGTGAGAACACGCAATGTACAGTGCACAGACAAGTTTGTGCACGCTGTGTATACTTGAGAACACGCAATGTCCACAGACAAGTTTGTGCACGCTGTGTATACTTGAGAACACGCAATGTCCACAGACAAGTTTGTGCACGCTGTGTATACTTGAGAACACGCAATGTCCACAGACAAGTTTGTGCACGCTGTGTATACTTGAGGCATGTAAATGTGTCAACGGAAAAGAATATAATTATATAAATATGATTGTATAACTGATAAGAATATGGGTGTGCTGACGACATTAACATGTACAATGCGCTCATCGTATGAGAGTAGGCTATTATAAGGTCCTTTTTGTCAAACGTCAGCATGTCAAATAACACTGGCAAGGATTAATTATAAACTGTTTGCGTTATTCAAAGGACACTGTTTCTCGTACTGTCTATCTAAACTAGCCAACTCCAATCTCATAAATTGAAGCATATCTTGTGAAACTGTTAAATATTTCATCATACACCTCTGAAAATTCAAATTCTTATCCGTGTGCATGTGAAGGGGAAACCCGAGTATCTGACATCGGCCTTGCTCGAGTCATGCTAACTATAACAAGTCGCGTGAAGCGATATAAAGAGAGAATACTACATGGCTTGCTGTGTCGTACCAGATTTACACGAGTTGGTTTTTTTTTAATATTGAACTGCGAGCGAAAGCGAGCTGTTCACTATTTGAAAAAGCAACGAGTGTATATCTGGTACGACACAGCAAGCCATGTAGTATTCTGTTTATCCTACATACTATACTTACGTGTATTTTACTGAAAATGTCTTGCAGACGAGGCAGCTAAATTGAAGACGCGGTCCCGCCTTCTAATTCTAAAAATAGAGTCATTCAAACGTAATAATGTTACAGTACTACCTGGCAAACCAGTACTATCTGGATAGCAGTGAACAAGTAAGGACTTCTCCCTGGACGAAACTTCTTTTGCCTTTGCGAGCAGTTTTAAAGCGTCCCGTACACAGGTCTAACATTGTAGCCGTCGCGAGATGCTCTAGCAATGATGCTATAAAAAAATAAAAAATAAATTAAAAAAAAGTTATGAGCGAAGCTCTCACGGCGAAAAAACACACACGCACTGCCCCTGTACTGGCTGGTAGCGTGTAGTCTTTCACCCACACTGACACAGTTTAATATCGCTATCCGGCTTTTCTTTTCGGGTTGACTCACTCTCTCTCCACCCCCCCTCCATCTCTCTCTCTCTCTCTCTCTCTCTCTCTCTCTCTCTCTCTCTCTCTCTCTCTCTCTCTCTCTCTCTCTCTCTCTCTCTCTCTCTCTCTCTCTCTCTCTTTCTTTCTTTCTCTCTCTCTCTCTTCCTCTCTCTTTATCTCTCTCTCTTTATCTCTCTCTCTCTCTTTATCTCTCTCTCTCTTCCTCCCTCTTTCTCTCTCTCTGTCTCTCGCTCGCTCTGTCTTTCGCTCGCTCTCTCTCTCTCTTCCTCCCTCTTTCTCTCTCTCTCTCTCTCTTTATCTCTCTCTCTCTCTCTTTATATATCTCTCTCTTTTCCTCCCTCTTTCTCTCTCTCTCTCTCTCTCTCTCTCTCTCTCTCTCTCTCTCTCTCTCTTTCTCTCAGTCTTTTATGTGAGCGCGCGTGTCAACTGCAGACATCATGTTTATTTGAAGAAAATGCCGCAATTTCCTGCTGCTTCAAAGCTCAGACACTCATGACAAAAGCACTAAAAGTCTCTCACTTTTAAACTGTCTGTTTAAAATCAGTGTTTTTAACAGAAACAAAAAATCCACATTGATACAAGAATGGAAAATGGTGAAAAATCTAAGTCAAGCGGATAGGAAACCGGTGATAAATTATGTAAACTATGTAATACGTCTGTAATGCAGTTTGATGTCAAGTACATCTAACACAAATTAAGTAAACATTTACTGCAAGAACATCTGATACCTGGCAAATGCTTGTCACTTGTGTCTGTAATACGACAATGGCCAGTAGAAGAAAAATCAACCGGACAGAATTAACAGAACGAAACTAACGAAAAAACGACTATGTAACACGGTCTTTAGTATTAAGCAGGACTAGTGGTACCCGTGCTACGCACTTTGTGTGCTGCGCATGCGATGTCATTTTGTTGGTTATGTGCTTGTGAAAATGTTGTTTGCACCCCTCCCCCCCCCCCCCCAGCCCGCACATTATCCCGCATATAATGAATTATATTCTCTTGGTGAAAAATAAAATGTTAACCCTTACACCGGTGCAATTCTGTAACACATGTTACATAGCCACTGGTGAATTAACAGAGAGAAAAATAACAAAAAACAGTCATATAGGTTTTCGCATCAATGGGAGGTAATCGGAACTGACCAAAAAGACTGCGCGACCGCACGCGACTATACAAACAAACAAAATAAAATACAGCAGGTATGGCGTTTGCATGAATCCATGATTACGTCTACATGAACAACAGTGATAAAAGTGCGCATCTCTTCCCAGCCGTGCAGCGCTTTGAAAGTTGGAAGCATTAAAATTTAAACGGGTAAAAAGACATCGTGAAGATACGAAAAAAAGTATGACGTGTAAAATACTTAATGATTCAAACGCATAGTATAACATATGTAACTGACAACAGAAAATATATACATGGTTCACACACACAATCGAGTGCACACATCCATGCTTATTTAAAGTCATGTACACACACACACACATACATACATGGCATCAAGCAACACACAATTAAATGACACATATGGAATATGAAAAACGTATAATGGACATGAACATGGCAAGTAATTTACACCGTTACCTACTATAAAATTGATGATATATATATACCACTCACTTGCTATTCGCCTAAAAGCTTGCAGTGTGCTGTGACACATATAAGAAACCAGAAGAAAAAAGGACTTTACTTTGGCGAAAAGAGCATATGCTGCTTATTTTTGTACATAACTGCTATAACTGTATTTTTTCCGAACACTTACATGTAAAAAACATAGAGATATATCTTACCATTTCACTAAGACAGCCAAAATAACGGTCAAATTAAGGGGAGATCATGATGACGTACATGTCTATGGTTGCACCGGGGGAAAATATTTAGTCGCTGGAACCTATAAGGTTATACGGCGACTTATCAGGTGATAATGTTTCGAACTTATCTTTTAAAAATTAAGTAAACAAATCTATGGAATATTTTGGAGTTCCAGATAAACAGATCTATCTATCTTCTTATATAGGTTTTCGCATCAATGGGAGGTAATCGGAACTGACCAAAAAGACTGCGCGACCGCACGCGACTATACAAACAAACAAAATAAAATACAGCAGGTATGACGTTTGCATGAATCCATGATTACGTCTACATGAACAACAGTGATAAAAGTGCGCATCTCTTCCCAGCCGTGCAGCGCTTTGAAAGTTGGAAGCATTAAAATTTAAACGGGTAAAAAGCCATCGTGAAGATACGAAAAAAAGTATGACGTCTAAAATACTTAATGATTCAAACGCATAGTATAACATATGTAATTGACAACATTGACAACAGAAAATATATACATGGTTCACACACACAATCGAGTGCACACATCCATGCTTATTTAAAGTCATGTACACACACACACACACATACATACATGGCATCAAGCATCAAGCAACACACAATTAAATGACACATATGGAATATGGAAAACGTATAATGGACATGAACATGGCAAGTAATTTACACCGTTACCTACTATAAAATTGATGATATATATATACCACTCACTTGCTATTCGCCTAAAAGCTTGCGGTGTGCTGTGACACATATAAGAAACCAGAAGAAAAAAGGACTTTACTTTGGCGAAAAGAGCATATGCTGCTTATTTTTGTACATAACTGCTATAACTGTATTTTTTCCGAACACTTACATGTAAACAACATAGAGATATATCTTACCATTTCACTAAGACAGCCAAAATAACGGTCAAATTAAGGGGAGATCATGATGACGTACATGTCTATGGTTGCACCGGGGGAAAATATTTAGTCGCTGGAACCTATAAGGTTGTGAAAATGTTGTTTGCACCCCCCCCCCCCCCCCCCCCCGCACATTATCCCGCATATAATGAATTATATTCTCTTGGTGAAAAATAAAATGTTAACCCTTACACCGGTGCAATTCTGTAACACATGTTACATAGCCACTGGTGAATTAACAGAGAGAAAAATAACAAAAAACAGTCATATAGGTTTTCGCATCAATGGGAGGTAATCGGAACTGACCAAAAAGACTGCGCGACCGCACGCGACTATACAAACAAACAAAATAAAATACAGCAGGTATGACGTTTGCATAAATCCATGATTACGTCTACATGAACAACAGTGATAAAAGTGCGCATCTCTTCCCAGCCGTGCAGCGCTTTGAAAGTTGGAAGCATTAAAATTTAAACGGGTAAAAAGCCATCGTGAAGATACGAAAAAAAGTATGACGTCTAAAATACTTAATGATTCAAACGCATAGTATAACATATGTAATTGACAACAGAAAATATATACATGGTTCACACACACAATCGAGTGCACACATCCAATCCATGCTTATTTAAAGTCATGTACACACACACACATACATGGCATCAAGCAACACACAATTAAATGACACATATGGAATATGGAAAACGTATAATGGACATGAACATGGCAACTAATTTACACCGTTACCTACTATAAAATTGATGATATATATATACCACTCACTTGCTATTCGCCTAAAAGCTTGCGGTGTGCTGTGACACATATAAGAAACCAGAAGAAAAAAGGACTTTACTTTGGCGAAAAGAGCATATGCTGCTTATTTTTGTACATAACTGCTATAACTGTATTTTTTCCGAACACTTACATGTAAAAAACATAGAGATATATCTTACCATTTCACTAAGACAGCCAAAATAACGGTCAAATTAAGGGGAGATCATGATGACGTACATGTCTATGGTTGCACCGGGGGAAAATATTTAGTCGCTGGAACCTATAAGGTTATACGGCGACTTATCAGGTGATAATGTTTCGAACTATTTAGTAAACAAATCTATGGAATATTTTGGAGTTCCATTAACAGATAAACAGATCTATCTATCTTCTTATTATTTTAGGTTCGTCTGGGGTAGAGAAATAAAACACACAGCTAGGTTCGTCTGAGGTGCGGTCGCGTGTTTAGTCGAACCGAAAGTTGAAGAAGAACCAATCACAGATCTCTTTCGCCGCGATGTCAAAGTTCAGGTCAAAGTTCACTGTTGTCTGCTCAAATTTGCGAGACAAACCTCTTCAAACTTTGTTTGTGGACAAAATTGGAAGTCGGGACCTAGCGGAATCGATTTCCTGGGTCACGTTGGCATAGCAACCGAAGGAGAAGGCACAAATCCGCGCGGTTTGGTCACAGGAATCGAAAAACCACCGAAAATCCTACCAGTATTATATAGTAGATGCTATAAGTCGGTCAAGGTTATGAGTCAGAGCCACAGCTAGTACCGTCCTTACTCCGGGCTCGCCAGTTATTATTACGCTTTCAAGTTTCTCTTTGTGGGATGCTTCTCTCTCTCTGTCTCTCTCTGTCTGTGTCTCTCTCTCTGTCTGTGTCTCTCTCTCTGTCTGTGTCTCTCTCTCTCTCTGTCTGTGTCTCAGTCTCTCTCTCTCTCTCTCTGTCTCTCTCTCAGTCTCTCTCTCTCAGTCTCTCTCTCAGTCTCTCTCTCTCTGAGTCTCTCTCTCTCACCCTCTCTCTCTCTCTCTCTCTCTCTCTCTCTCTCTCTCTGTACTCTGTGTGTGTGTGTGTGTGTGTGTGTGTTGGGGGTGGGGGCTGGTCAGTGGAGGGGGGGGGGGGACAAAAAGGAAAAACGGAACTAGATCACTACAATGCAACACATTCAATGAATGATAGTTTGCCACAATTGCATATATGTGTATACCGGCTTACATTCTTCTCGTCCTCTTTGTCTGCCGCAAGTCCTCTTTCGCCACAAAACGCTACAAGCAGGGCACAGATGAAAAATAGCGACACGTGCATTTTGCAGCCGAACTTCATGACGCGCGCGTAAAAGGGGAATCCCCGGGAGTTCCCATTGCTTGAGAAAATTATATAAAAATGAAAATGTAACGAAACGCGAAAATGTGGCAGTTTGTCAGTAGGCTTGATATCTATCACTCGTATCATAGGAGTATTTGAAGTGTCTTCCACAAGCAGCGAAAGTGCAGAAATGGCTATTTTGACCCATTTGACCAGATAGTACTGGCCCACCAGGTAGTACCTGTACATATTCCTATGCGTAAGTAGATAATACCATGTTTTTCAAGGATAATATTCCACTCGTGAGATGTACACAAACATCCCAGAATAATCTGTAAAGTACGATTTAATTCGATGTTTACTTAGTCATTTACTTTTTCTTTTTCTTCGTCGTTTTTTTTTTGCCGACGGAGGAGGGGGGGGGGGGGGGGGGGGATTAATTGTAACTCACTGATCCAGTGATTGAGTCTGCTGGCTTATTGACAAACTTATCATGTTTATTTATTCACTCCACGCTTATCTAATAATCTGTTTTTCAATTTCTTTATTTTTCTTCAGCATGTTTGTTTGCATGTTTGTGAATTTATTTACTTTTTTACTCATTCATTTCATTTTTAAACAGTAATTTGTGTGATTTTGGTATAAAATCAAACAAAAAACAAAAAAAAAGATGAGTTTATCGAACGTGAAATAATAGTCAGAACGAAACTTTCACGATTACGTCGACCTAAACGGTCTATGTTGTGGACGCACTAACAAACAATTCAAATTATAAGACAAACAAGTCGCGCAAGGCGAAAATACAACATTTAGTCAAGCTGTCGTAGCCTACTAACAAAATGCAACTGAACGTACTGCATTTCTTTTAACCAAGACCGTATGCTCGGGGCATCGTCAGTTCCACCGCTCGTGGCAAAGGCAGTGAAATTGACAAACCAGAATAGCGCGGGAGTGTTTGCGCTGAGCAGTATAGCACGCTTTTCTGTATCTCTGTTCTTTTTAACTTTCAAAGCTTGTTTTTAATTCAAATATATCTTATCTATATGTTTTTTTAATCAGGAACCGACAAGGAATCAGATGAAATTGTTTTTATCGATTTCGAAATATTAATTTTATTCATAATGTTCATATTTTCATTTTCAGACATTGTTTTTCATCCGAATATAACATACTTATATGTTTTGGAATCGGAAAATTACGAAGAATAAGATAAAATTATTTTTACATAGTTTTATAAAAAATGTAACTTTAATTACAATTTTCAGATTTTTAATGACTAAACTCATCAATTAATTTATAAGCGTTCAAGCTGAAATGCAATACCAAAGTCCGGCCTTCATCGAAGATTGCTTGGCCAAAGTTTCAATCAATTTCATTGAAAAATGAGGGTGTGACAGTGCCGCCTCAACTTTTACAAAAAGCCGGATATGACGTCATCAGACATTTATCCAAAAAAATTAAAAAAACAAGTCAGGGGATATCATTCCCAGAAACTCTCATGTAAAGTTTCGTGAAAATCGGTCCAGTAGTTTCCTCTGAATCGCTCTACACACATACACAGACAGACAGACAGACAGACAGGCAGTCAGACAGACAGACAGACAGACAGACAGACAGACAGACACGCACACACACACACACACACACACACACACACACACACACACACACCACGACCCTCGACTCGATTCCCCCTCTATGTTAAAACATTTAGTCAAGTTTTGACTCAATGTAAAAAGGAACCGATTTGTGAATGTCTTAATTTCAATCTCTGTATAAAGATGGTATATGTATTTGAGGGCTTTCTCTTCTTTAGAAACTTTTTTTAAAAATATTTCAAGTTATTTGTTGGCTTGCTAGTTTTTGATATGATTTGTGTGGGTAAGCTTGCGCAGATGGTTTTCTTCCACACAAGCAAACAAGTTTGTGTCCCCCCTCCACACACACACACACACACACACACACACACACACACACACATTTACACACACACACACACACACACACACACATACACATAGTGATACACACACACACACACATACACACACACACACACTTTCACAAACACACACACATACACACACATACACACACACATAGTGATACACACACACACATACACACACACACACACACTTTCACAAACACACACACACACACACACGCATACACACACGCACGCACACAAAACAAAGGAAAGCCAAGCGCAACCATATCAACTGGCCAAATATTGATATTACTTTACTGGTATTTTATCTCCAGGGCACGACCCGTTGACAGTGTTATTAATTTTGTTCTGAAATGTTGACATCGGTGACAGTTCACTTTTTTTATTTTTTGAATAAATGATAGAAGGCAGGCCTTACAGCAAATACTTATTGAGTATTCGTACACATTGATATTTCTTAGTGTTCGAATCACTGCATACAAGCACGCAAGCAAACAAACAAATTCGATTTCAGCTTAAAGAGCTACGTACGTTATCTTTCAGGGTTTCACAATGGCATTCTATAAGCGTCCTGACATGCAAAAACATTACCGGTTTGAAACCGTCTATGAGGTTCACCTGCGCCATTCATTTTTTCTTTTTCGTTTTTCCTTTGTTGAAAAATAAAAGTGTATACAAAATTGGGAACGTTCTGTCGCAAAGGTAAGAGTACGGCACGACACAAAAGCACTTCTGTGAAAAGATATGCATTTATGGCCAAAATAAAAATGAAAGCCACAGCCGCTTGATTTTGCTTCTGCTACGGCGACCAAACAAAAACATGTATGATTGAAGTGCAAGTCTTGTTGACCAACATCAACAACAACAACACACACACACGCACGATCGTACGCACGCACACTCACACACACACACACACACACACACACACACACACACACACACACACACACACACACACACACACACACACACACACACACACACACACACACACACACAGTTTCTTGAAAATGGCACACTAGAAACACGCGACAAGAACAATAACCCACAATACAAGTGATAACCACCTTCACTATGACACTTAGGATGCTCTACCCTCCCTGCTGCTTTAGTTACGACTTTGTTGTTGTTGTTGTTGTTGTTGTTAATGTTGTTGTTGTTGTTGCTGTTGTTGCACTTGTTGTTGTTGTTGTTGTTGTTGGTTTTTTAGGTTCACATTCCTCCACTTCTCTTCTTTTCAAACTGTCCCCGATTCTTATTCGTCTTCCTTTGCATAGAAAAAAAATCACTTTAGAGGGGAACCAGAGACTGTGCACTGTATATAATCCTCTTCCTCCTTCACCTCCCATTCCTTCTCCTCCCTCTCCTCCTTTTTTGCCCAATGAAGAACAGCGAATCATTTCTTGGGCGTGAAGTAGAGATCGCGGGTGAGCATTGAGCTGACACAGGGGACCTGCTTCTTTCTGTGGAAGCCAGGGTCTCTCGCCACATCGGACTCGAAGTCCAGGGCCACCTGCTTGCAGACGCGAGTCATCATGGTGAGCAGGTCCATGCGGTCCCAGTTCTTGCCCAAAACGTCCACCAGGGCCTGAACGAACCACGTTCCTCGCTCGGAGTTACGCCATGCGTAGTAACCTGGTGACAGGGGAGGTAATTAGTCTAAGATGACCTTGGTTTGTTGCTGTTGTTGTTAATCTCCAATCTCCCAGGTCACCTTATGAGCAGACCTGCTAGTGCCTTATCCCCCTTCGTGTGTACACGCACGTGTGATCAGCGAGAGCAGACGTATGGTTTAGGCTCCAGTGTTCAGTCACCCGTGAACGGGTGGGCAGCGTCCAGCTCCTGTGTAGAGAAAGGGGGAATGTACGTTCTGGCTCACCGATTCCGACAGACCCTAAATATTAACGCAAAATAGGCTTCTGGACTAAACTTTTACTAAAATGAAACATGCGACAAAATCAAAAAAATACTGCATAAATCCATACAAAAAAAATATAGTAAAGTAAGGTTGTTTTGAACCAATGCCGGGTCTGTCGGAATCAGTAACCCAGAACGTACATTCCCCCTTTCTCTCTGTGCAACGCTAAATTTAGTTTCCATTGAAATATTAACTAGTTGCAGCCAGCGTGCGTATTGATCCAATCTGCCCGTCGGTCGGCTAGCCATAACTACCGTATTGATCTGGTAAAAACAAACAGCAAGCTTGTCTTCTATACTGATTCCTCCAATGGCAAGACAAGATTAAATCATGTGATAGCAACAGTTACGTCACGTCCGCCCACCACTTGGTATTGATTGTAACATAGCCTGGTGATTTTGCCATTTCATTCCGGAATCGGATGCCGTGCAGTTGTGTTTTCTGTGAGAGTCAAGATAGCATTTCTGAAGAATTAGAGAGAGAACTTCTTCCTCAAGATATGGATCAACAAAGCAGATGGAGTGTAGAACAACTTGGCATCATTGAGGAGCATATATTTCATCATAATAATTATGTTGATGTATTGAATAGAATGAAAAGAGAAGGGCCATCAGAAAGTAGGAAACTACCTAGATTTCTCTCCCAACCAAAAAGAAAACTGACATCTCTGTATGGGGAGCAGGTGAAAAAACGAAAGGTTATGTCACCAGAAGAACTCCATCAATACTTGCAGTCAAAAGAGGTTGATGTGAGTAAGACAGTTAGGAAAGAAGTTTTCTTTTTTTCCTCAGAGAAAATAGGGTCATCAGATGCTGCTATTGAAAAGCTGAAGGAAGGATACAGGCAGATTCAAAGACAGGAGGCCACCAGTATGTGTTTTAACCTTCAGTATGGTTCTCTTCTGGATGCATCTTTCAAATTCTTTCAGGAAGAAAAGGAACGAGGAATTCACAAAAACAAGTGGGAAGAGTGGTTGCAGGCAAACATTGGCATCTCACCAGCTTATTCACGCAAACTGAGAGAGATTGCTCGTTTGCTGAAACCATACTTTAGCAGGTTTTCTACAGTTGGTCTGTCTTTCATTGAAATCTACTCTCTGAAAAAAGATTTGAAGACAATGTTTGAAAGTAATGAGGAGATCAGAAAATATTGGACTTCTCCCATGCAAGAACCACTACAACTCCAAACACGATCCTCTCAGGTAGAAAACACTCAGTTGTGAGAAGTCAGTCACGGTTGAGCAGAGCGCTCCAGGCTGGAGCGCCAGGTCTTTGTATTGCCTGCTATTGATGTTTCTTCCAACCCGTCACTACACTCAGTTGTGAGAAGTCAGTCACGGTTGAGCAGAGCGCTCCAGGCTGGAGCGCCAGGTCTTTGTATTGCCTGCTATTGATGTTTCTTCCAACCCGTCAAACAACTTCTAAAGGCTGCCTTTTCAGGCGGCCGCCGAGTGCACTTTATGCAAATGACTTGTTTATTGATTCAAGCTTTGACAAGTGTACTTGGTGGCTGCTTTGAAACTCAACAAAGCCCACTCCCCCTTTCACACAAACACTTCCCAAACGCAAGCAACTTCCTCTACCCCACTGCAGTCAAAACAAAGCTGTCATAGCGGGTTTTCCCGATTGACAAAAAATCTTATTACACACTCAGACTATTTGGAGCCGCGTTTATTCTCCAGTGCCCAATTGCATAAGAATATTCTGGTGATGAATAAACGCGCTTTGTGTCATTAGCATCTAAAGATTTCTTGTTTACAATAGTTGTGTTGATCTGATGAAGCGCGGAACTGATCTTAGGGTTGTCATGGTGAAACACTCGCTTCTGAAACAGTGCTTCCTTGTAGTTATCATGCGATATGCTCGACTTTACAACCTGTTTGCTTACACCCTTTGCTTTTTTAACCACCCCTTTCTCACTTGCAACACTGTACATCTTTGCACGCAATCCAACATACTCCTTAATTATCTTCCCATTCATTTCATCTTTCATCTTTCCAATAACCTTCTTGTTAACATTTGAGTGCAATGGTGATTCTTTAGGGTAGTCGCAAGTGTCATAAAAAGAATCTTTTCCTTTTACTGCAGGACTTTCAGCTTCTAGATCTTTGTAAATGTCATTCGCTGGAATGTCAAGTAAGAATGAATCTGTGTCTGTGTAAAGTACTCTCGATTTGGGATATCTTGGTTTCAAATAATCATACAAAAACTCAAGCATCAACAGTTTTGACAACTCTAGCACAGTAAAGCCTATGAATACTGGTTTGTCAAGCTTGACTACAAGTTTTTTCATTAAGATACCATACAGCTGTTCATGAAAGTATTTAAAGTCTTGATACTGTGGTTTGGATGTCAGCTTGATGGCCTCATTTTCTCTTGTAACAAGTCTAACATCCTTTCTCTTGTGTGGGTTTTCCATTGTCTTACCAAAGCAACTGTTGTTCATCAGTTTAAAAAAGTCTTTCTCTGATGCATCAGCGGCTTTGGTTCTCAGTTCTGTGTTTTTCATGATGTAAGGTTTCATAAACTGTTCTTGATCAAATAAAATTATACGATGAACAGCCTTCAAAATTAATCCATGTCTAATGTAAAACTGTAACAGTCTGTAGTGACACACATACTTCTTTTTGTGAAACAGATTGGGCACCAGCTTTGGAGGTTCTCTTGGGTTTACTTTTAACCTCTCAGCCGCTAAAGGATAATCATTATGTAGATCATGAAGTGATAGTGGATAGTCTAAGTCAACTTCTAGTATCCATCCCTTTCGACTGTCTGGGCCTGCTTTTAATATTGTCATCACAACACATTGTGAAAATGGCCCTGAATAGATCTTAAAGTTCCGAAGTGGAAGCGTCTGACACATTGCCCAACCATACAAATTGTTTGCATCTAGATACATGATGTAATTAGAAGGTTTCATAGGATCAAAGTCGTCCAAGTATTTGTTGTTGGCTTTGCAGTAATTGTGTGAAGCCATACTGATTCCTCCACGTAGTCCATTTTCAATCATCTGAAGTGTAGGAAGATCTGATAGCAAGTCAATCTTTACTCCTGTAAATCTAAGAAATGCATCCCAGCTCATGCCTGGTGCAGATATGTAATGTGAAGGATCTAGATTGTAGTGCTTCATACATGTTCTTCTGTAATTCTCAAATATATCTGCAAGTAAACAAACATCAGCCAACAAATATTGATCATGATAATCACCCATTGTATTACATCCTAATTTATTCCATGCAGTCTTAGCGTGTTCATAGTCTTCGTCACTTATACCTTTACCCTTCAGCCGTGAGAAGTAAGCATCCTTTGGTGGTAACTCATCTTCATCAAACCTCTCCCACGAATCCATGTATTCATATGGATAGACTCCCTTTCTAACTAAGTCACTGTCAAAGTACTTACATGTGATTGGGAAAGCAGTTAGTGATGAAGATAAAGACTCAAGTGTTCCCATCAGATGTTGAGCAGAATCGTAGAAGTGTAAACTATTCAGAGTAAAGGCCATGTACTTTTCTGAAGACTGCGCAATGCATCTTGCTTTGTATTCATCAGTTACTGCCTGCATGATCAGATGTGAATCATAACCGCGCAAGTTATGGAAGAAGATTGGAAGCTTCCAAGTCTTAGGATCAAACTTTAATTGTAGATTACATTTGCTGTGTGCTGCTCCTCGGAACTGCCCACTTACATGATCATGATCTCTTACTATTGGATTGTCTGTGTTTGGTGTTAGACTTTGTTCGCATATCCAACACTGTGTGGTAGAGTTAAACTGTTCTTGGTCTTCAGGTTTCATAACAATGTCTGAAAGATTCAGTTGTTTGGAGCAGTCATTTCGCACTTGGTTCATTTGCTGTAAGAAGTTCTTTGCTGCATTAGGTCCTCTGTACAATTGCGGTTTAGAATGTTTACCATCTGAACTAACAACAATAAATGCATATGAACAGACTTGATGATTACTTAGAGTTACTGTTTTAGGTAGGTCTTTTGGTAAAGGTCCTTCATATGGCACAATGATAGATTCAAAGTCAGCATAAACAACATAAGGACTTTTCTGTAGTTTGCATACATTCTTAAAATACACTTTGCTGTCTGGCGGCGGTGTTGTTAACTTCACGACCGCATCATCAACGCTCTTACAATGTTGCTTGTGTATAAGTGCTGCATGAATTGATGGAATACGCAAGAGACATCGCCTACAAAAGTCTTGTTTACTATTGTGATTGCTTGTGCTCGCCATCAGTCTACTCATTGTACGAATCAAAGTGTAATGATATTTTACACCATCAGTCATTAGTAACATGTCAACATGGTTAGTATCACAATCACCAATCGTTGGTGAGTTCTTTGATATTCTGACTGGTTTCAGTTCATCTTCCTCATCCCACGTGTAAACATTTACGGTGATGGGTTTGTTTTGCTGTTCAAATTTGTCAATGCTTGTAATGCTGACAGGAAATTCAATACCAGTAAAGTTTATTTTATTTCTGTATGCATGATAGTTAGACACTCTTTCTGCATTTTTCTTTACACTGTACAGTCTTGCCAGAACACACCACAAAAAACATTTGTCATCATCATTCTTTATGTTCAGCACAGCACGTTTTTTGACAAGAGCAGGAGGTAAAGGTATGTAACTTCTACCTCTGATGGGGGCAAATTTACTTAGCTTCAATTCTATTTTTAGAATTTCACCTTCTGACCATCCGGATCCTTTCATCTTTGCATCCTCTGCAGCTTGCTCAAACCGTTTCATCATTTCATCTGCCCAGTTTCCATTCAATTCTGCCATAGAATTAAGTGCTAGTTGTCTGGTTGAAACATGAACTTCTAGCACCTCATCACTGACTGTTTTGTATTTTATTAAACTGACTATCTGCACTTTTACTGGAGGTTCAATCAACAAATTGTTTGGAATTTGTTCAATGGCGTCTTGCACACTGGACTGCACATTTTGAGGATCCGTTACTTGTAATTCAACGGTGTCAAATACTGTCGATAAAGATTCTAATACAGAGTCTTCCATCGCTGTGAGTTTGATTTTATAACTCAAAATAAAAATATAAATTAAAAAAATGAAGTTGCTTAGAATTCTTTCTCAGAGCTTCCATTTTTGTTAACACTATAAAATCTTAAATAAAAAATCATTTAACATTTGTACCACGTGGAACTAATTGTAATTCCTCTTTTACAAAGGCTCTTTGCGGTGCTGGTTCTCTCAAGTAATATATAGGTGGATTTGTCTCTACTACTCTCTTGATTTCATGAATGTCAATACTCCAGATTGGATCCGTTGCACGCTTCCTGCTGTCACCCTCAGCTTCACCGGGTGCATATAAATATCTGACTTTCTGATTGAAAGGTAGTAATGCCGCTGGTGTTGTTGACTTTGGAGCAACAGGTATTGTTTTCTGTTTGATTGCATCAACTGGTCTTAACCCTGTAGCTTTAAATACCTCCAGATTCATTGCTCTAAGTACTGATGGTAATCTTTTGACCCATTCAGTGTTACGCAATTTACTTTCTGTGTCCAAAAATTCCTGATGGTACTGATATGAAAACAGTTTTTCTGCCAACTGTTTGTTAAAGCTCTCAACAATAGCCTGTGACCTGTGGTTTCCTGGAATACCTCTCTTCACTGTAACATGATGTTTTAACAGAAGCTGGTTGACAGCTCCTTTAAACTCCTTACCATCATCGCACTGAATCATTCTGGGATACTTTAGTGGTCCACGTCTGTAAATTTCTTGCAGGGCAACAGCTGTAGCTATAGCACTTTTCTCTGTCAACGGTTCAGCATCTTTGTATCTTGTTGCAACATCAACTACAGTCAGTGCATACTTATATTTCTTCCTTCTGACTGTGTCATGCGGTAAATACAGCAGGTCTATTTGATGAGTGTCATTCGGTTTAATGTTAACAAAGTGTGGTCGTGTAATTTTTCTTGGTGCAGGTAAATAGATCTGCCAAACTGCCTGCTTTGACAACCATTTCTTTGCTATATCTTGAGAAACACCTGCTGCGTCACTGAGCTTGTCAATAGCAGTTCTTCCTTTCCAGTATCCTTTTGGGGAATAATATATTTTAGATAACAAAGCATCACTCATGGTTTTTTAAATGACAGAATATTAAGATTTGACAGCACGCGCAATAAAGTAAACAACAGCCATACCAATAACAATGAAAACAATCTCGCCCACCTTCTGCTCTTCTGAAGGCTGATAAAAGTCACCCAGTTTTGGAGGAGCACTTGTCTTCATTTTCTTTCCAGTTACAAGATAGTATTCTTGAATGGCTGCATCAACATTGGCAAAGGTTTTGTTTGCATGTCCTTGCTGCCTGAGTTTATCATTCATAAAGTCTAACTGCGCAATTCGTTTCTTCTCGTATTCATCCTGTGCTTTCGCCAGTTGTTCCATGGCTTTGTTGTGCCTTTCCCTCTCTTCACCATTTTGCAGTTTAGAAAACAAATAGTTGCTGCCAGAAAATGCAAGCGCATTTACAATCGCACCTCCCACCATCATAACCAAGCTAGCCATTTTATTGTCTTACATGTTTATATTTTCTGGAATAATTCCTTGCTTCACCAGGAAGTCTTTTGTTGCAAAGGAAGCTGTCACAACACCAATTAGTTTAGCACCGTCTTCGAAGTCTAACTTTCCCAAGTCGGCTGGTTTCATTCTGAGGAGACTTTTACCCAGCATTGTGTAACCTACACTCAAGCCTCCAATCACTGCAGCGTGATAAACTAGATTAACTATTGTCTTTTCAGAACTCATTTTTATGTTATCAAAATTAAAATATTAAAATTATTCCATATGAAATGAATCCACTGCAGGTACTACTGTGGGCTTTGTTATTGTTTGTACTGCTTTGTTTGTTGGTTTTGGTGTTTCTGATTTTGGTGTTTCTGATTTTGGTGTTTCTGACACTTTATATTTGCCTTGCCAAAGTTTGTAAAGCAAGTATCCACCTCCTCCAACAACAGCTGCTACAGCTACTTTTCTGTATGATAGAAATGAAGATTTTAATTCTTGATCAGTTTGTGTGACCTTAGTCACTTCAGGAATGTTTGGTGTCTGCTCAACTTCAGACATAATGTTCTGCTTTGCCTTTTGATTTAACTTTTTTTGTCTGTTCCATTCGGCTAGTTTTTTTCCTGCTTCTACTCTACCAGGTTTCTTTGTCACTGTGTTCACTTCTGGTATTTTCGTCTGCTCCACTGTCTGCTCCACTGTCTGCTTCAACTGATCTGTCATCTTTTTTATTCTGAAAATTAATGTGTTTGAAAGTAATTAATCCAGCAACAAATGGTACTAATAAAGCACCAAATCGATAATACAGGCCACAGGCAAGAGATTCGAGGGACTTGGAAACAACAGGGTCATGAGTTAGATCATGTGTTAAGTCTTCCTCCGAGTCGAGAGGTGTAAAATGTCCAAAAATCTTTGTGTACAAACCTATAACAGTCTGTCCAATACTTCTAACCATCTTAGAACCAAGCACTGATTCATACCGTCCATGATACTTTTCTATATCTTCTGAGGAAAGATGTTGTACTTCTTCCACAGTTAACTGCTGCCCAAGGTAGTGTTTTGTTTTTCCACAAACAGCAAGTGAATACAATCTTTCTTTTTTATCAGGTATAGTCCTACTGTCACAGATTTCAATATCTGTAGCAGTCTGCATCAGCAATTCATCACAGTTCATTTTATTTTGATGCAGAATAAAATTAAAATCTAGTAATTAAACTTGAGTAAGAACTTAGGTAGGAACTTAACAAGAACTTAGGTAGGAACTTGAGTAAGAACTTAGGTAGGAACTTAACAAGAACTTGGGTAAGAACTTGAGTAAGAACTTGACAAGAACTTGACAAGAACTTGAGTAAGAACTTGACAAGAACTTGAGTAAGAACTTGACAAGAACTTAGCAAGGATTTCTACAAACATACATACTGAACTGGTTGATCAGTTTTTAAAACCAGTTTCGAGTGCTTAGAAGATTTCAGATTATTCTTTATTCTTTCTCTCTCCTGTTTGTTTTCAATGACATCATTTTCTCGAAGACACTCTTCAAAACTGTCACGGTCCTTTGAATAGAACAATGTTATTGTTTTGAGTTGCTCTCTAAAGTCTTTCAGAACTGCATTGTATTTTTGTGTTAATATCCAAACTGATATTAATGCATGTCGTCCACTGAATGCAAGCTTTGCTAGTGCACTTTTCTTTCTAACAATGTCACGTTCTGCTGCACAGTCATCAATAATAAACAGTGTTGGCGTGTTCTGAAAAAGATCGAAATAATGCTCCAAGCAAACATTTAGACGATCAGAAGGATTTACAATAAATATATTTTGATCAGACCATATGAATTTTCTCTCCTTGTATGTTCTGTTATGCTTTATGGTTGGACAGAATATGACTATGTGTTCAAAGTGATTTATGTAAACAGTCTGTAATAAATCCAAAACATATCTTGTTTTGCCGCAACCTGTTGCCCCACAAATCAAAGAACAGTGTGGATCTTTTGGAAGAAAATCTAGATACTTCATTTTAACACGTTCAATAAACAATATCCTGTAATCTGCTTTCAGAGATGTTTAACTGCGCATCTGACACAACAAACACGTAGATCTTAACTGATTTACTACTACTCCCTACTTCCTTTTCAATTTGTATTGTGATTCCTTCTGATCCGTTTTCAATTCGCCTTCCACTTCCATGCAGTTTGTTGTCGTCAGTTGTTCTGAGATCCAGCCATAACGCATATTTATTTGTCAAGAAATCTTCTACGCCAACACCGTGTAAATGTAGATCTTTAGCCACAAGATCAGATGTTGGGTCTTTCAATCTTCCTCCAGTAAAGTACTTTCTTGCTTCATCATAGTGTTGGTATGGCAGCATGCCAGATGCAAATATTTGGTTTGGCTGCCCTTCAATTGTGCAATATACTCTATTGATTAGTGGATTGTAAAACTTTTCTATTTGCCTTTCATATGAATCTTTTGGTTCCTCAAACAACATAAGTATTCCCTTCATTGACCTAGCTGGTGTATTCAAGTTAATGTTCCAGATTGGATCAGCCTGGCTTTTTGAAAGTGTACTGTGATTCAACACTCTTTCATAATAGATAGGCAGCTTAGAACTGTACTGATTTTCTATAAGTCTAGCCAGTTCAGGATGGTTTACAACATCAAACTCTAAAGAAATTCCAGACACCTTATACTTTGCTTCCGGGTCTTGTGAAAGCATAACACGATCATAACTATTGAAAGTCAGGTCGTATGACAGCCTGTCACGCAATGCTCCTTGATAGAAGGGAGGATGTGAATTTATGAGTTCAAAGTCAAGTGGAATACAAAATTTGTTTCCAAAAGCAACATTGACAGCGTTATCTTTTTTGTTGTCAGCTTTATCTCCTGCTCCTATTCTAACTTTTATCCCATTGTCTGACTGAATCCCTTGAAACACTCTGTTTTTCTTTTCATTGTCAGTCAACCAATTATCTGCGTAAACTAAAAATACATCTGCATTATTCAATGACATCACTTCCCGCCCTTCCAGTTTGACAGTAATCTTCCTCACAATTGCTCTTCCTACATTATAAGCCAAAGTCCTATTTTCATCTGAGCCAGATTCTAATTCTAATTTGAATGATAGTCTTACAGTGCCCGGTACAATAACATCGTTCTTACCTAGATTAGGAAACCTAACAGTAAGTATTTCATTCTGATCAATAGTAGAAGGATTATTTGTAACTATAACTGTTTGCCTTATTCCTTTTACCCCGAGAGGTTCTTTCAGCCTTCTGTAAGGATCAAGAACAGAACCGAACGATTGTGCCATCTTTTTTTTATTTTCAAAATAAAAAATAAGTTACAAATGGCAGAAGGTGGATTTGAAGATTTATTTGAGCCAGCGGACGACATGAGCGAAGCAATCCCTTTGGTTCCCTACCATCATTCACTGCATTATGAGGTGGCACGACATGAACTTCTGGAAGGTAAAGTTAGAGATTTCTACAAAAGTTTAGGAGAAGAACCTGATGTTTTAGATCCAAACCAGTTCAAAATGGAAGCAAATCATTTATATACAACTAGCGATAAAGGAGAAAAAGTCCAACTTACATATAAATCTAATCCTGCTAAGTTTCTATCAAAAGTTTCACTAAAACAAAAACTTACTGCTAATAGACTTAGGCAATTAGATATTGTGCCTAGCATACGGTCATCACCTTCCCATGTTGTTTCCTTACTTCAACAAGCAGAACTAGGACTACCAACTGCTACTCAAATAGAATCTGTTCCATTGCAAGATCTTAATAAACTTGCAGATGAGGCTGATCAACTTATACAAGAGATAGAGACTTCTTTTTCTGAGGAAACTTCACTGAAGACTCCACATGAACTATTACCTATGAGAGAAATAGAAGCCCTTAATCAATCACTACAAACCATCAGAGGTGAAATAGCAAATAATCTGTCAAAACTAGGTCAGCTGGATGAAGATATAAACAAAGAGAAACAAAAACTTGCTGATGCTGATGATTTGAACCTAGAACAAGAAGTAAAAAACAGAATTTCTAAGCGTTTAAAAGATTTGCAGGAGGAGAAAGCCATAAGGTTAGAAGTTCTAAGTAACAATAGAGAACAACTGAGAACACAGGTCAGCAGAATAAAAAATACAATTCAAAGAATCCTTTACGAAGACACAACTCTTGCTGAAAGAATTAGAACGCTTTTCAGAGAGCAGGGAATCACAATAGCTAGTATACTAACTGCGTTAGGATTTGCAATAAGCACATTAGTGTTAACATTCACAGGCGGCACTGTCACACCTCCACCTCCACCTTCACCTTCACCTCCATCTGATCCGGGATGGGTAAAGAAACAACTCAAACACATTGCAGAACTATTAAAGAAACTAGCAGCAAAAGCTTTGGATGCACTTCCAGGAATCATTGGTTCAATTGTTAGCTGGCTGTTATCTTTTGCAGGTAAAGTTGTTGGTTTCATGGCTGAACATCTCTGGACTCTAATAGTTTTAATTGCAGGTGTTCTGCTAACGAGAATAAAGCAAAAGTAAGCCTACACCCACTCCACCAATTACTAGAGCAGTCTTCTGCGATTCATGATCATCACTAATACTAACAGCTTGATCATCACTAGTGACAGAATGATCTTCACCTGCAGCGTGATCTTCACTTGTCACGCTTTGTTTCTGTTCATTGTGATATGGCTGTAACATCGTTCTGATTTCTGAATTCAGTTCTTCACCCTTTCCAAGCGGCTGGGTGTCACTAGCAATAATGATTTCATTGTTATAATTTGTTATTGTTCCAATCTGCAGCTGGAGATCAGAAGGTAACATGTAAAGGCCGTTACCAACAGCAAAGTCAACTTTTGATCTTGCATAACGGAGAGAGTCTTGATACCTTTTGATGCTGGAAGGCAGATCAACTGCAGAGTTTATGACATCTTCTAAATTTGATAACAACTGTTTCTGTGCACCAAACCCTGTGCTTGTTCTCATTATGTTTGATCGTGTCTGTGCCTGCGAGCCTAGCAAGCACCACGCATATGTTCGGATAGATTCATTGATCCTTTCAACACCTGATCCAGTGAAACCTTTGCCGGTGTCTAATATAAAAGTAGTCCATGCATTGTGGTGCTCTTGTTCTATTGATCCTAACTGTACCTGCACATTTGAAGAAAAAGATGTATGACCTGGCCAGTAATCAAAATTATACCTCCTGTGGACACCCCATAAATATAGTGTTCCCATGCCATGGTTTTTGTCTTGCTTTTGCCTAAAGTCGGTCTTAAAATCTATATTGAATTCATTGCAGAGACGCTCATACACTTTCATGTTTATCCTATTGTTGAATGGGTTCCAGCTCTTTTCATGCGGCATTGGTGCCTGAAGTTCAGACAAGATTCTCCTGCACTGATAGTAAACGTGAAATGTGTACACACACTTTGTCAGTAAGTTTGAATTATTCATGTGGTCTGCATAGGACACTCCACATCCTGTGGTTGCACAGAATATTGCAAAGTTTAACTGATTCTGATAGAACTGAATTGGGTGAGAGTTCCACATCTTTGGAACACTATCATTTTTGATTGGGGGATTTAGGTAAGAATGGAATGGGTCAGGCACTTTAACGCGAATGGATTCTGTTTCTGTTACAGCAAAGTCCAACTCATGGAAAGAAATAGTCTTTGGATTGTAATATGGTCCAGTTTTGTATTTAACGTCTTTGTTGAATTTATACTGAATCATTTTTGTTGTTGAATAAAAAATGTTTATCACACTAACAAATGTGAAGACTGGTGTGCCAGTTAAACTTGCAAACCCTATCAACAATCAAAATGGAGGAATGAAAGTTGCACTGCATGAAATTATGTACAAGGTTACTTGGTATAATATCAGTAAAAAAAAGGCTAACAACTGGGTTAGAATTAATGGTAAAACACATTCTGTAGAAGATGGTTACTATGACTTCTGCACTTTAGAGAAAGAATTGTTTGCTCCAGTAGGTATTACAGCGAGTTTAAATCATGCAAGTCTCATTGCTACTCTTACTATGCCCAAAACTAGAGAAGTAAACGTTGAGTTTCCAACCAAACTCCTTGATATGCTTGGAATTACAAAAATATACAAGGGAACACGTCCCATTGACATGGATGTTAACAGTGTACTGTTTGTTCACATGAGAGAGCTTAACACATCCTATAATCTGTTTAATGATCAGCGTTCTGATCTGCTTAGAATTCTTCCACCGAGTGATGCCTCTTTTTGTAAAATGCACGTGCCAACATTTAAGACACTTCAGTTCAAGGACTTGGAGGAAGGGTGTCATGAATTCCTACACATTGATCTGAAAAATCAAAGTGGACAACCAGTTGATTGTTTGTTTAACATTACATTGGAAATAGTTCCATAAAATATTGAGTATTAAAATGTCGAGTGGACCTACAATAATTTATCCTGTTGCATGTTCAACTATAGAGTTGAAAGATTTAGCAGACGCTATCGACTTTGAGAGCAATGCTGAAGTTGGTGCAGTGTATGCATTCGAGTTTACAGACACTGGTCATTACAAGAGAAAGGAAATCGACGATGAAAAGAAACCAAGATTCCTCAAACTAGGCCAAATCCGTGATGTTAATGTACCTGATCCAATTGTCGATGACACATTCTACATGTGGAAACATCAGAATAAAAAATGGGTACTTAGTCCTGTTATCAAAAAGATTGACTGGGAAATGAAGTTTGAATTTGTGAGTCCATACACTCTTGTTGGAAAAGACGACACATTCCGTAAGTCAATCAATGCTAAACCACTAATTGTTAGCCTTGTTCCTGCGTTTAACAGCAGGGGAGAAGTTGCAGTTAAACCTTTCCATAAGAACAACTATCTCATTCACAGAAAACAAAGTGTTGAAAAGGACGCTGACACCATTGTCGATTTTATACCCAAGCTTCCAATAGGGCAGAATGCAACTATGATATTTGATATAGTTGTCAGGAAAAGGGAAGAAACCACAAACACTGTTCTAATGAGAGGAATAAATCTCAACTGGAGACCATTAAATGTTGAAGAAGTCAGAGTATTTATTGCTGTTCAAAAGGATTCTAACACAATAAAAAAACAGACGTCAAACCAAAATGTTGTTGTTAACGCAGATATAAATAATTTAACAGAAATAAGAAGTATTAATCTTACTTATCTTGATTTGATTGCTTTCTACTATACAGATAAGGTGTTAAGCAATGAACAGCTTCAAAGCTTAGCAGAAACACTGGCCAGTGAGAATTAAGATAAATATTTTATATTTTGCATTAAAAAGATGACTAGCAGTGTGAAGCTTTATCCTAATATTGATGAAAGTGCAGCAGAAAGTCAACAATTCAGACTGGCACACATTAGTAATATACAAAAACAACTAGAAGATGAATTAGAAAAATATTCTCGCGCTAGACGTAAGTACTCAACAACTTACAACAGCCTTTCTAATGCCAGCACTGGTTCTACTATCCTTGCATCAGCTGCAGGTGTAACGGGAACAATTCTGTTAGCTACCGGAGTAGGGACTCCAGTTTCTCTAATCCTAGGCGGTGTCGCAGCAGCAGTTGGTGGTTTATCATTTATAGCATCAGCTATAATGAAAAAAATTGTGAAAAAGCTTGAAAAACACGAATCCATTTCCACTCTTGCATCATCAAAATTGTCTAGCCTAAAACTGTCTATCAGTAAAGCACTTGAAGATTCAAAAGTTTCTGACGAAGAATTCAAACAGATACAAACAGACTTTGATGACTACAAAAGTAAGAAAGCAAGTATTCAAACAAAAACACGAGCTGAATATAACAAGCCACTCGATATAGAAGATCTGAAAAAGCAGTTTTTAAAAAAGGGGATTCAAATAGGACGGGAAGAAAAAGTAAAAATAGAATCACTTGTAAAGAGTTAACTATTCGTTTAGACAGTCACATTGCATGTATCAGATATAATTCTAACAGTGAAAGAACATATGAAGTAAAGTTTGTAAATGAGAGAGCGTATTGAGCTTAAGAATGTTGTATAAGAGAAAGGGGGAATGTACGTTCTGGGTTACTGATTCCGACAGACCCGGCATTGGTTCAAAACAACCTTACTTTACTGTATTTTTTTTGTATGGATTTATGCAGTATTTTTCTGATTTTGTCGCATGTTTCATTTTAGTAAAAGTTTAGTCCAGAAGCCTATTTTGCGTTAATATTTAGGGTCTGTCGGAATCGGTGAGCCAGAACGTACATTCTCCCTTTCTCTTGTGTGTTTTACTGCTGTGCCGTGACGATGCTGTGACTTGTTATCTGACTTCCTCATGGACCCCTGATTGTGGTGATAGTTTAGCTAGTGTCACCCATCAGTTTTAGGGCATGTGTGTGTTAGGGGGTTAGGCCACTCAGTTAGGCCAGGATGTGATAAGCGACATAATCCATGTAGATTCAATATCATTTAAATCAAGAACGTTCTTGTGCAAAGTCAGCTAAGCTAGCTAATCAAACAGGACCTTTTGAGAATAGTTGAGACTGCTTAGCGCCCGCAGAATCCTTTCTCTTGGACCTTAAGGTAATCATCGATTCGAGGAAACCAACAAGATCCGAGGACAAAGAGGGGTTTGCTTTTTATTTTGTTACCTTTATTTCTATTTTAGCAACTCTTCTCAATTGCCTGTGTGAGTGAGCGTGTGCGTACTGTCTACCGTAGAACCCGCCGTAATTTACGAGTTTACAAATATACCGTATTTGTTGATTTGCTGATATATTTTGTTGATAAAGAACTTTTGTTGCAGACATAGACCGTGTTGTCATAGTTTGTTATTTTAATACAGTTTTTAGGGTGGAATAGATAGGGTAAAGTCAGTTTATAGAGATAACTGGGTTGTTTTTAAGAAAATACACCAGATATTCGGTCGTGATTCCTCTTTTACATCCGTAAGTTTGATTCAGTAGAAAGATACTTAAGGGTAAGGTTTTGAATATAATCAGAACAAACATTGCACGCTGATAGTCTTATTGCAACGTCTTTTGGTCAAAAGTTCCATTTTTTAATTTCGTTTGAGTTTCATTGTTCTTTGTGTGCACGTTTTGTGTATAAGGTAGAGGAGAATTATTTACATAAATTAGTCCAGTATTACACACTTTTTTGGTTTTATTTATAGACAAGACAAATTAAAAATTAAAAATAAAAAAAAATCCCTTTGAACCAGTTTAAGCAGTGCCATTTTATTTGTTTGTTTATAGTAACGGTTGGTTTAACTTTAGTTTGGGGGTTAGATAATGGTGTAGATTGTCACTGTATGCTTCTCTCTTTTTAGTTTTCTCAGAGCCGCTTAGCAAGTCTGTGCCCCAGGCAGTTTAAAAGTTTGTAAAGGGCCCAAAGTTTGCTCTTTTGAGTTTGCAAGTGACAGGTGTCAGTTGCATAGACAATTGTTTTGAAGAGTTTTTGTTTGGTATGCATGAGTGCCCCTCCCCTGGTAGGTCATTGTCGTTGAAGTCACTGGTCACACCTCGCTGAACACACGCCTTTCACCCAGTCACTCCTTACAACACAAAGAAACACACACACCTCAGTGCCAGGGCTTCTAATTGTCGTGTCACCTGCGACGTCTTTGTTCGTCCTTATCTTGTTGTGTTCTTTTTACATAAGTCTGTTCTCCTTTATTTCTCTAAGGGCTACTCTACGCACCTTGTTTCTTTTCCATTCTCCCTCTGACTATTCTTCTTGTCCCATTTCCTGTTCCACCTCAGTAGCTTAGAAACAATAGCTCGCCTCTGACAGGTCACACAACTAAAAGCGCCATGGCCCACAGCCTGCGCTCCAGTCAAGCACCATCTCCCCTCAGGGAGGAAACAACCTCGTCCCAAGGTGCAAGCAGGGCTGGGCGAGACAAAGACCCGGAGACCAAGCTGCTCCCCTCCCCTCCAGCCTGGCTGGATGGGGGAGTGGAAGAACAGCTGCCGGGGCGGTTGTCTTCCTTGTCCTCTGCTGAAGTTTGTGAGACAGAAGACAGGGGCACCCCTTCTAAGAGAAGGAGGGAGGATACCACAACAGAACATCGGGTTACCTCACTTGCTTCCCCTCGTGGGAAAAAGCTTACCACTGTCCAGACGCTACTGGACAACAGACGCTCACTGGTAGCCCGGCGGCGGGCATCACCAAGTAAGAATAAGGTTACCACAAAGTATTCTGAACCAACGAGACGCAGCGAAAGGCTGGTTGGGCAAGGCTCAAAAGAGACTCTTGAAGGCCCTGGCGAAAGGCGGGGACAGGTAGAAGTGGTGGATAGTTCTGGCGACTCGGGTGTCGCCAGAATGGTGGGACAACGGGAGGACTTGCCCGGCGCCGGGAAGGATCCTCAAGCAAGAAGAAGTCTGACATTTAACTCCAAGGGCCCCCAGGCTGCGTTGCCTGGGGGCTCCCAGTCCGTCTGGGAGTACCCAGAGTCCTATTGGGACAAGATTCCGGCAAACTCTGCATGGCGATCGACTGTTTCGCCAACTCTCAGAGAGACAAGGACAACCAGAATACAATGTGACGAACGGAGAGTTGGAGGTGGCCTAAATGAGGATGGGGTATCCCCTGACTCTGTTCCTCCCATCTCACCAGCAGAGAACCAAACAGGGGTCGCTGTGCCCGAGTCCCAACGGGGCTCTCCCAACTTAGACACTTCCTCCACATCGGGGGGCCCCATCACAAACAGCCAGGCCTCTGAGGGCACTGGGAAGAAGGCAGCCCGGCGAACTTCTCGCAAGCAAATGGTGAACCAGCCTGTACCAACCTTTTTACAGCATCCAGTCATCATGACCGATCTCTGCCAGTCCACCATGGCTACCCTTAAGGGTCTTGGGTTCCGACTCGCGACAACTGTGGGCCACCTGGTGGGAGAGGTCCTCGTGGTAAGGCCCCTCAACCCACGCAAGTGGATTATTGGCTGCAAGTCTATGGTGCAGCAAAATCGACTCACCATGATCACAGATCTTGGTGGTGTCAAGGTGCAATGCACCATCCCAGTGCCAACAACAGATGGAGTCATCAAGGGAATCCCCACAATTGTAATGATGGAGGAGTTGCAACAAATGTGGGTCTGAAAAACACAAAGAGCCCTGCATTGTTGCAAAGTGTATCAACTGCAAAGGTGACCACTCTGCCGCCTACCAGGGTTGCCCTGCCCTCAAAGAGCGCCAACGGGCCAACAAAATACGAGGGACAGCGTACATGCCATTTGCACAAGCAATGCGGAGAGCAAAGCAAGAATTGATGGAGGAAGATGAAAGAAGGGCCATGCAGGTACCAAAACCTACCCCTCTCCAGCAACATGACCCTTCTTGGCGCCCGGAAGGGCTGTTACTACCTATCAGGACTGACTATGCTGACGCAGTGAGGCATAACAGCATTGCAGGGAACCAACAGCCTCAAGAAGGTCCCAATAGACAAGTTCATGACAAGGCGACACAAGAAAAAGTTGCTTCCTCCCCCAAGAAGCCCAACGAGGGGCTAGGCTGGAGGAAGAGGAACAACAACAGATCCAAAGAAAACCAAGAAAGAAAAGAAATAGGACAAAACGAGCAAAAGAACAAAGACCAGTACAAGGTGATACCATGGAAGTGGGGAACCATTCACCCCCGTGTCAAGACAAAGAACCTGATGATAACATGCAAGAAGATGATCTGGTGAAACGGCTACTGCCACAACTTCGACAGAGCATCCAGGGAGACGTCACTAGAATGGCTGAAAGTGTGTTTGAGAAACGCAAAAAGATTGAGTCACGGCTAACTAGACTGGCATTGTCTAAGCTGGATGCCCAGCCAGCAGCACCTATCAGTGAGGACCCGGCAGCTTTTGTTACCAAGGCCCTTACGTTAATGGCCAATGCGAAAGCCCAGCATGATCCCAAATTACTCCTGGACAGCTTGTTGAGCTTGGGCAGGACTGTCTGTGGTAAACCAGACTTCCATTTCAAGGCAACAGCCAGTCATAAGGCCCTATGTGCAATACTCTCGGGGGTTCCTCTGAGTGAAGGGGAAGAAATTAGCTTTACAAGTGACATCAATGGGGGGCCCAACTAATGCAAATCGTCCGTCTTTGGCTCACAAAAGGGCACCATCCGACTCAACACGATTGCCCAGGAAAAGTAAAAACCTGTCTTTATTACAGTGGAATGCGCTGAGCCTTAGCAGCCGGCTGCCATTGTTAGTAGATCATCTGAACAATTTTGAGACTGATATTGTTGCTCTACAGTCAGCCTCGGATAGGATAGGAAACCTCCCACGGTTGGAAGGTTACTACTACCCACCCGAGGTTGCCCTGGCTCCCAATGGGAGAGTACAATGTTGCCACATACATCCGGGCAGACCTCAAGTACAAGCTTATAGACTCACCAATGCAAGATATGGACGGACTTTGTTACATGTGTGCAGTGCAGATCTCCATGCGCGGGGGAAGGAGGCCACTTAAGCGAACGTCTACTATCCCAGGGTTGTACCGATTGGCTCACTCAGCTCTCGTCAGATTCGGGCAGCTGGGTAGTGATGGGGGATTTCAACGCGCACCACCGGATGTGGGACGCTGACGCAGAAAGTAGCCCTGACACTCAGCTGGCTGAAGACATCAGCATCTCAGATTTGGTGCTACTTAATGATGGCACGGCCACCAGACAAGCCCAGCGACAAAGAGACAGATCATCTGCCATTGATCTTACCCTGGTTAGCCCCGAACTTGCCCTTACCATCGACTGGCAGGTCTACCCCAACACACTCGGATCTGACCACTATCTGATACACGCGACCATCCATGAAGCTGACCCTGATCCTGCTGAAGTTGATCGTACGCCAAAGTACATCTGTGCCAAAGCAGATTGGGAGAAGTTCAAGAAGACTCTAACGCATATATGTGGAGAGACTGAGTTCAAAGACAATGACATAGACCAGTACTATGGTAACATCAGACAGGCAATCCTCAGTGCAGCTGATCAAGCTATTCCAAAACGCGCTTCTGGGCCTCAAAAGAGAGAACAGGCACCTTCCCCCTGGTGGAATGAAGAATGCAGAGCTGCGGTGCAGCGCAAACGGCGTTTTACAAAAGCATATCAGAAGAATCAGTCAGCCTCCAATAAAACAGCCCTCGAAGAAGTTGAAAAGGAGTGTGCTGCGGTCAATGAACAGGCAAAAGCAGCCTACTGGACAGATTTCTGTTGTAAAAAGGTGCATAACCAAGGAGACGCGTCCCTTGTATGGACCAAGCTGCGAAAATTCAAAAGGAAAGTGTTCTTGCCTGAAAAACCTTTGCTGAACGGGAATGAGTACACACAAAGTAATCTTGAGAAGGCCGAGGTGCTGGCTGAGACATTTGCAAAAGTCAGTCAGGCAGCTCATATGCCACAGTCGCTCGCTGATTACCGTCGAAAGGAAGAAGATAAATTCGGGCGAGCAGCAGCAGACAACTCACTGCCGATAAACCAGGATCTGGGTATCAATGAGTTGAGGAAGGCAATCCAAGGAATCAAATCCGGAAATGTCGCAACCGGCTTAGACCCCATTTCATACAACATGATACGCCGGTTTCCTGAGCCCATGCTGGAAGTGCTGCTACAGTTTTACCAGCACTGTTGGGCGAGCTCAAAACTTCCCTCAGCCTGGAAAAACGCTCTGGTGATTGCTCTTCCCAAAGACGGTAAACCCCGGCACCTGCCGACAAGCTACCGCCCAATTTCACTCACACCTCACCTTGGCAAGGTATACGAAAGAATTGTAAAAAACAGACTAGAACACTTTCTTGAAAAGAACAACATTCTTCCCCTCTGCCAGGCAGGCTTCAGAAAGGGTCGAGCCTGCATGGAGCATGTGGTAAAACTTACAGCCCACATCAAGAAGGCTAAAGCACGAGGCAGAACAGTGCTGGCAACCTTCTTCGACATTAGAAGAGCATTTGACACGGTCTGGCATGGAAAGCTAATTCAGAAAATGTCCAACATGGGGATCTCAGGGCGCCTGCTGGAATTTGTCCAGGAATTCCTCACAGACAGGTCCATGGCTGTTAGAGTGGGGCAGTCCATCTCTCAAACACATGTCCTAGATATGGGGGTGCCTCAAGGAAGCATCATAGCCCCCATATTGTTCAGCATCATGGTCCACGATGCAGCAAATCTGAACCTCAAGGAGGCCTCATTGTCTCTGTTTGCCGATGACATGGCCCTCTGGGAAGCAGTCAACTGCAAGTCAGAAAGAACAATCAAAACAAAAATGGGGCGGTACCAAGAAAAAGTCGACCAAATCGCTGACTACATGCAGACGAATGGCTTTGAGCTATCTACCGAAAAAACCGTGTTCATGGCTTTCACAGGAGTGCAGCTTGTCAAAAGGACATGTTCCATCACCATAAATGGGGTGCAGCTGGTGCCAGCAGATAAAACCAAGTTCTTGGGAGTGACATTCACAAGCTCTCTCAGTTGGGGCCCACACATAGACTCACTTGTGAGAAAAGCTCAACGCTCTCTAAACCTGATAAAGGTTCTGAGCAGAGAGTCGTGGGCAGCCGGAAAACCATTGATCCATCTTGTCCGTGCCCTTGTTCGGTCGCGCCTCAGCTATGGCCAAGAGGCTTTCTTTGCAGCTCCTGACAGTCAGTGGGTAAAGCTTGAAAGAGTAGAAAGAGCCGCTCTCAAAGTGGCGCTAGGGGTCCCCAGATCGGCAGTCTCCACCCTACTTTACCAGGAAGTGGGATGGCTGCCACTGAAAGAGGAATGCCACCTCAGATGTGCACAGCTGGCTGTCAGAATACACTGTGTCCCAAACACGGCAGTGGAAGTATTTACCCCAGACATGGGAGATACCGACCACATGCAATACAAAGCTCTTGAGTCCAAGACTCATACATACCAAACAGTGCTCCCAATATACAACCATGTGAAGGGCATATGGGAACAGAGTGGCCTGTCCAAGGAAAAGCTGGTCACAGGTGGTACTCTTCCTTACCCTCCATGGCTGCTTGAAGCCCCAAATCTGATCATAGACTATGGAGACGGCCTCAAAAAGGCAGAAGACCCATTGCTGCTAGCCACAGTTGCAAAAGAAAAGATCGATCAACGATTTAAAAGCCACCTACAGGTCTTCACAGATGGTTCGATCCTGCAGTCAGGGGAGGCTGGGTGTGCCTTGTCGATTCCTGGACTTGATATAACACGAAAATACAAGCTAAACAAGGGGATCAGCATCTTCTCTGCAGAGTTATTTGCTATCTACATGGCCTGCACACTGATAAACGATCTGCCAACCCCACCCCTGGGGGTGGTCATCCTTACGGACTCAAAATCTTCGTTGCAAGCACTTGCACATGGCACCAAGAACAGAGGAGAGATGCAAACTGAAATTCATTTCTTAGCCCACCAAATTATGACAAAAGGAACAGACTTTTCCCTCATGTGGCTGCCATCCCACACAGGAATCCGGGGAAATGAAATGGCGGACAGAGCAGCAAAAGCAGCGGCTATGTCAACCATGCCAGTGACAGACATTCGGCTCTCCTGCCAGGAAGCCAAACTGCTGCTGGCCAAGCTAAAAAGAGAGGAAAGAGAGCAGACACTGTCACAAACATGTGAAGAGAGAGGATGGATACACCTCCCCTACAATAGGAAAGGGCACCACCTCCCACTCCCCCCGAGACCCATGAGCCTGATGCGTCGCTTGCGCACGGTCAGCAGCCGCATCTACTGGGACAAGGTAGTCTGTCAGTGTGGCAAGACTGGACACCTCACACACGTGTTTGAAGGTTGTGACACTCTGAAGGAAAAGATGTCTAGTCTCATCCGCTACAGAAGGGAGAATGCTCTCAGTCTGGGAGACTTTCTCCGCCCACACCCATCACTCGGAGAGAAACCGATGATGGTCTTGGTCACCAATTTGTTCACCTCAACTGTTGCGAGCTGGTTCTAGTGTGCTTGCAGCAGACCCAGCACAGCACAGATCCACTTCTGGAATCCTAAGCTAAATGTGTCCCAAGACACACATTTTGTAGTCCTGGCATCCTGAAAGGTAGAGGCCCCAACCTACAGGTTTGCTACCATACCAAAAACGCCTCCAGACACGGGAACTTGGGAGCAGAGGCAACAGCTCCGCTTGAACCTCAGAAACCAAATGTGCCTCCAGACACACAGATCCCTTAGACGGCCGAGGCTGTGGCCTCTAAGGTTCTCTTGTACCAAACCGCCTCCTGACTCTGCATCAGATTGCTTGCGCTGGCATCTGCTTACATAGACCCACATTAAGTCACCACCGAGTGGTAGACACAGACGACATTTGGTAGCACTGACTGCCAGCTTCACGGTAATGCGTACCCATAGCGCGGCTCTGCATGGGTGGGAATGTTCTGAGCAAAACACTATGTGTTACTCCATACCCCCCGCCCTCCATGGAACTTCTTGACCCCAACAAATTGGGGGGGGGGGGAGTTTGCCCAGTCGGTAGAGGCGCTGGCTTTAAAACCGGTTGTTACTATCCGCGTGGGTTCAACCCCCAAGTTCGGCGCGGGATGTGTGTCCCAGAGTCAACTTTGTGCAGACTCTCCTCGGTGTCCGAACACCCCCGTGTGCACGCATGCGCACGATAAAGATCCCAGGGTCACAGCGAAAGCCTCAGGCCTTGGAAACACGAATACATGCATGCAAAAATATGAAGCCCGGGTGTCCGTTCGGCCAACAGCCAAAAAAGTAACCATTTCAGCACTGACCCAAGACGACCCAACCAGGTCCCAAGCCCATTTCAGGTCTCCTCTAGCAGCCGGCAGCCAGCTGTCTACACCCCCCCCCCTCCCCCGCATTTTTATTTTTTATTTTCATACAAAGCCGGGTTTTCCCGTGTAACATGCCCCTAATGGCTTTGCCGTGAGGGCGTAAAACTTTCATTTCACAAGGAAAAAGATTCCTTACAATCAACTGTCAATCACCATTGTAATTACTCATAGTCGTCTGTCAATCACTTACAGCAATATATGTCAATCAAAACCATGATTACTTGATGACATACATATGTCATCCATTTAAACACAATCCATCTGTCCTCTTCCAATCACCGTTACTCGCCTGAATAAAGAAAAGCTTGGGTTTGCCAGCCAGGGAGGGACACTTCTTGAGGGGTGTGATGAGCTCATCGAGGTCCATCTTGGCGTCGGTTGCATACACCGCCCCCTGTTCTCCATGAGACAAGATGGCGCACACAAAACAGTCCTCGTCCCAATGACTGTCGTCTGCAGCTGGAGAATACAAGTTCACAAGTATAGTCAGAAATGCGGACACAGCAAAGATTTGAGTAAAAATTCAAGAACAGTGTCCCAAATAAACTCTCCCCGTAAACAGTCTGCCAGTTAATATATATCTCTTGAACATGAAAATAATATTTACGGAATGAATCGAATTTAAATATAAAAAGTATCGCTTTTCGCCACGGGTTTGTCTCAGATGAAAAACACACTGCCAAGCTAGCTACCTCTGTCTGCTTGGTTTGGTACCTTGAAATAGCTTCCCGCTTGAATTTGGGACAGTGTTCTTGAATCTACCCAGATTTGCGTCTATTTTGTTATTCATGAGATGAAAGTTGTTTGTG
>NC_090246.1:2461324-2508824 GCF_037325665.1 Littorina saxatilis | reverse complement strand
TAGAGGGGGGAATCGAGACGAGGGTCGTGGTGTATGTGTCTGTTTGTCTGTGTGTGTGTGTGTGTCTGTGTGTATGTATGTATGTATGGGTCGAACTCGCAACCTCTCGCTTCCGAGGCAAGTGCGTTTACCACTCGGCCACCCAGTCCCAGTGTGTGTGTGTGTGTAGAGCGATTCAGAGTAAACTGCTGGACCGATCTTTATGAAATTTTACATGAGAGTTCCTGGGTATGATATCCCCAGACGTTTTTTTCATTTTTTCGATAAATGTCTTTGATGACGTCATATCCGGCCTTTTGTAAAAGTTGAGGCGGCACTGTCACACCCTCATTTTTCAATCAAATTGATTGAAATTTTTGTAAAGCAATATTCGACGAAGGCCGGACTTCGGTATTGCATTTCAGCTTGGTGGCGTAAAATTTAATTAATGACTTTGGTCATTATAAATCTGAAAATTGTAATACATTTTATTTTAATATAAAACGATCCAAATTTACGTTCATCTTATTTTCCATCATTTCCTGATTCCAAAGACATATAAATATGTTATATTTGGATTAAAAACAATCTCTGAAAATTAAAAATATAAAAATTATGATCAAAATTAAATTTCCGAAATCGATTTAAAAACAATCCTTGTCGGTTCCTGATTCAAAAAACATATAGATATGATATGTTTGTATTAAAAACTCGCTCAGAAAGTTAAAACGAAGAGAGGCACAGAAAAGCGTGCTATGCAGCACAGCGAAACCACTACCGCGCTAAACAGTCTCGTCAGTTTCACTCTGTTTTGCACAAGCGGCGGACTACGGTCATTGTGAAAAAATGCAGTGCGTTCAGTTTCATTTTGTGAGTTCCACAGCTTGACTAAATGTAGTAATTTCGCCTTACGCGACTTGTTTCTTCTTTGAAAAAAATCTCAGCCGGAGTTCAAACCTGGTCAAAGCTTTCGCTGTCTCAGTCCGACAAGAGAGAGGGAGAAAGAGCGCCGGAGGGAGAAAGAGAGGGAGGGAGAAAGAGAGGGCGGGAGAGGGGAGGGAGACACTGAGAGAGACGGACAGACAGACAGAGACTGAGAGGGAGAGACACAGAGACAGAGACTGACACAGCGAGACAAGAAGAGAAAAACAGACAGAGAGACAACGAGAGACTGAGAGAGAGCGAGAAAGACGGACTGAGAAAGAGACAAGAGAGAGAAAGAGAGAGAGAAAGAGAGTCAGTGAGTGAGAGAGAAAGAGAGAGAGGTTGAAACACAAGAGAGAGAAAGAGAGAGACAGAGACAGACAGACAGACAGACAGACAGACTACAGACAGATGGAGACAGAAAGAGAGAGGCCAAGAGAGACAGGGTGAGAGAGAAGGGGAGACAGGACTTGAAGAACATGAAGAAGAAAGAGAGAGAGAGAGAGAGAGATAAGAGAGAGGCTGAAACACGTCGCCGATTAAAACATGAAGTTTCATCTCAGTGACTCGTGATACAGACAGCAGTGGCCTGTCCTATATCTCACGAAGCAGCAACGCTAAAATCAAAACAAAACAACATTCAAAAATTACTTCAACTCTTGTCACCGATTCAAGCAATGCATAGGCCTACCTGAGTTCGTGTCAAAACAGATCGTGTAGTGTGTACACCGTCACCCTCGTGCGGCGTGCAGGCTGGTGCAGGCGTGTCAGTTGCGTTGTGTGTCACAGTGATCTCTTCTCAGTGAAGATATCGGTCGAGTGCCAATGGAAACAACACCCTGTCAGTGACTCCTTTCAAGTTACCGCGAGCAAAAGCATTGTTACAGCACCGACTGTGCGGTTAGGCCAGCTTATTGTTTTACCCTCGTCAGTGACTAGATCAACAGGTCTTGAAAATGAGAGGACTGTAGGCCTCGTGCAAGCTTCCTGACGCGTTGAGTTGACCAGGTCTGGGATCTGGTTCATGGTGCAACCTTTGGTTAATTTGAGAATATTCATAGCTATTTCTGTAGAGCTGTGCTTTACCTTGTAATACTGATTGAGTGGCACTATTCAGCAGTATTATAAACCAAACACTGAAACAACAAAAATAAAACAAAACTTATTAAACAAAGCAAAAGAGAAAAGCAGAAAATATTGAAAGTGCCGCCGATGCGAGCGAGCGCGTTGTGTGTGTGTGTTCGGAAAAAAGTTTTTTTTTTCTTATAGTCAGTATGCATGTAACATCAGGCCGGAATAACATTTCACCGAATAACATTTCACATTTCATTCAAATTATATACTTATTTTGATTGATTGATTGATTGATTGATTGATTGATTGATTGATTGATTGATTGATTGGTAGGGTAATCCGGGCCATCTGTTTACTGATAATTATTTTTCACAGTTCAAAAAGCAGCGCATGCTCACGCATTACTGATTTTACGGTTGGAAGACTTTATTTTTTATGCAAGTTTAAGAGTATAAATTTATAGGAGGGAGTGAGACTAACGGTGGGGGCCGGTGTGACAATTTCATCTTTCGCCGTGGTCATATTTCGATTCTCGGCCTTGTTGATCTAGTATAAACTCCACACTAAACACACACAAAAACCTTCCATAGTACTGATGAGCGACTATGTGTACCTTACATTCATGGGGCCAAATTTGTCCAAACAATTTGTTTGTATTTAACTTAGAAATTTGATTCATCCTAAAATGTTTCCCTTCTTATTCAAGGGACGTAACCACTCGGTACACGTTTTCGAAGAAATCGATTTTGGGGGTGAAATCTATTAAATTTCACCACCAATTTTCTTCACATGCAAGAAACTGACATGCTTTTCGTCCATAAATAATTTCACTTCTTAATTTTACCAGGAAAGAACATTTCAGTCTTGAGAATATATTAATCCCTGCGCCTTGAATATGTGCGCGATATAAATTGCATAAAAAAAATATATTAAAAAATCCCTGCGCTTAGAACTGTACCCACGGAATACGCGCGATATAAGCCTCATATTGATTGATTGATATCGTCTGGGTGGCCGAGTGGTAACGCACTTGCGCTCGGAAGCGAGAGGTTGCGAGTTCGACCCTGGGTCAGGGCGTTAGCAATTTTCTCCCCCCTTTCCTAACCTAGGTGGTGGGTTCAAGTGCTAGTCTTTCGGATGAGACGAAAAACAGAGGTCCCTTCGTTGTACACTACATTGGGGTGTACACGTTAAAGATCCCACGATTGACAAAAGGGTCTTTCCTGGCAAAATTGTGTAGGCATAGATAAAAATGTCCACCAAAATACCCGTGTGACTTGGAATAATAGGCCGTGAGAAGTAGGATATGCGCCGAAATGGCTGCGATCTGCTGGCCGATGTGACTGCGTGATGTATTGTGTACAAAAATTCCATCTCACACGGCATAAATAAATCCCTGCGCGATATAAATTGCATAAAAAATGTTCAAAAAATAAAAAATAAATCCCTGCGCTTAGAACTGTACCCACGGAATACGCGCGATATAAGCCTCATATTGATTGATTGATTGATATCGAGGGGGAAATATGAACACGGGCGAAAGATGAAATCGTCACACCGGCGCGGCAAGAAGTGGAGGGGGGCGGGGCACTCCGGCGGTGTTTCAGTAACTGCAGCAAGGTGCGTCAGTGACCGCAAAGTTTCCATACAAAACAAATGAGCTGCCTAAACTGTGACAAAGCAAGTAGAAATGTCCTCAAGCCAGAGCTGCCTAAACTGTGACAAAGCAAGTAGAAATGTCCTCAACCTTCTGTATTTTGATAGTATTCTTTTTACATTTAGTCAAGTTTTGACTAAATGTTTTAACATAGAGGGGGGAATCGAGACGAGGGTCGTGGTGTATGTGTGTGTGTGTCAGTGTGTGTGTGTGTGTAGAGCGATTCAGAGTAAACTACTGGACCGATCTTTATGACATTTTTCATGAGAGTTCCTGGATATGATATCCCCAGAATGTTTTGAATTTTTTCGATAAATGTCTTTGATGACGTCATATCCGGCATTTTGTAAAAGTTGAGGCGGCACTGTCACACCCTCATTTTTCAATCAAATTGATTGAAATTTTGGCCAAGCAATCTTCGACGAAGGCCGGACTTTGGTATTGCATTTCAGCTTGGAGGCTTAAAAATTAATTGATGACTTTGGTCATTAAAAATCTGAAAATTGTAATTAAAATTATTTTTTTATAAAACGATCCAAAATTACGTTTATCGTATTATTATTCATTTTCTGATTCCAAAAACATATAAATATGTTATATTTGGATTAAAAACTTGCTCTGAAAATTAAAAATATAAAAATTATGATTAAATTTAAATTTCCGAAATCAATTTAAAAGCTTTTTCATCTTGTTCCTTGTCCGTTCCTGATTCCAAAAAACATTTAGATATGATATGACACGTTCAGAGAGTTAAAAAGAATAGAGATATGGAAAAGCATCCTCCTCATCGCAACCGCTACCGCGCTTTTCTGGATTGTTAATTTCACTGCCTTTGCCACGAGCGGTGGACAGACGATGCTACGAGTGTACGGTCTTGCGGGAAAAATGCAATGCCGTTCAGTTTCATTCTGTGAGTTCGACTGAGCTTGACTAAATGTTGTATTTTCGCCTTACGCGACTTGTTTATGTTGTCGGAACGGACAGCCGGTGTAACACGAGAAAATTACTCCCACGAGATTTTACTGTGACTCCGGAGTACAAATTTCGTACGAAAATGTTACTCCCTTTACGAAAAAACTACTCCCCCATTACACGAGAAAATTACTTCCCACGACAGGTGAGTTCCGAGCAAACATTTCGCATAAAAATGTTACTCCCCTGATGAAGAACACGATGATAACGAAGAAATTACTTCACCCTAACACGAGCAATTTAACTTCCCATGCCAGGTGTACGAAATTTATACTCCCTTGTCCCCTGTTAGTCTTGGTGGTGGAAGGGGTGGAGGGAGGGTAGCGCGACATTCGTTTGCGCGAGATCATATATTGGCCGCTTATCCGGGCCCTTCGCCCGCATCCCATTTTCGCGTACGAGATTTTTACTGGAAGTAAAAAAATGGGGATTAAAAATTTCGTGGAGGGAGTAACTTGTTTGTGCCTTGGGGAGTTCTTTTCTCGTACGAAAAATTTACTCGGAGTAAGAATTTCGTACGAAATTTTTACTCCGGAGTAAATTTTTCGCGGAGTAAAAATTTCGTGTTACACCGGGCCGTTCTGCATCAGGGGAAAACACACACTGAATAACTTCGGTAGCCTCCCTTGTAGGCCTATTTGCACAAAAAGTGTAGTTCAAATAGGCAAGCGTTTCAGTGGTTAAAGCTATCCGCACAAAAGCTGTGCACTTATCCCCTTGTAAGTAACTTCCGGTTTCCCAGACCCCGTCATCACATTGCAGTTTTCTTATGTTTTGACAGCAAAAACATGGACCTCGGATCGTCCAACTCCTACAATAATGGCCTTCTCTACTGTGGCTGGAACCAGGACCAAGGTATATATCGGAATGGCTCTCTGTTAACCGTGCAGATTGAAATAAACACTGATAGTCTGCGTGCTGAAAAAAATCGCGAGACACCTCCCACTTTCTCTCGTTGCAATTGTAGCGCAGTGTTCTTCCTCTTTGTCTCTTCGCATGCACACTTTTGATATCGCTTTTCGCTATAGCTAGAATAAATGTTTTATGTCAGATTTTATACTCTTGTTATATTTGTACATGTGTCGTTTGTTTACAAGAAAGATTGCGGTGATAAGAGTAAATATATATACAGCATGGCACAAAAAGTTACGTGCTCTTGTTCCTGTTTTCTACTTCCAGTTTCACTTTTCAAACTGCATGTCAAACCCTTGACAGCACAACTGAACTTTTTCAAACTGATAAGAGTACAATGATGCACATGTCTAGTACAAAAAAAATATCGTTCAAACCACATGTGTATGTTGTGTATGTGTATATCATGTAAATTAGGTCATGTCAAACTAGTTCGGCAGGGACCTGTTTTTTGACTGCTTATGATGGCAGAGTCACCGAGACAAACATCATTATGGAAACCCTTTTACGCTATGCTGTTTCTCCTTGTAGAAGTTTTAGAACTTTCATGTCACGCTACACTTTCTACTTTGACGTCAAAAATTGCACGAGGCTTTGGAATAAATGTGGTTCCAAAAGAAGCATATTCAATTTCGAGGCCTCCACTGCGGGACGTTTTGAGTAAAATACAGTATGTAGGATAAACAGAATACTACATGGCTTGCTGTGTCATACCAGATTTACACTCTTTGTTTTTTTGCTCGCAGTTCAATTATTTTAAAAACAACTTGTGTATATATCTAGTACGACACGGCAAGCCATGTACTGATGTAGTATTCTCTATTAATCCCATTGTGACTTTGAGCATGCGCACTGTAGACATGCACTTAATTGTGGTCATATTGACAAGATAGTCCAAGCATTTACCTTTGGCAAAATGTGAGATTACCAAACAATCACAAAAACACAGAATTTGCAACAAATAAACCAGTGAACATACAAGGGGTATCATTTTTTTCTACAAACATGAGTAGCCAATAATTTTGTTGTGAGAGGGACACTACTGTTTCATATTGTCTGATAAAGACTAAAAGAGTCAGAATGTACATATATACCAGGGCCTCACATCCACGTCGGACATCGGACATATGAGGATATTTTTTCCAAATGTCCTATACATTTTTCATGCAGGAGGACAAATGTCCTATTGTTTTTGTCACAAAGTGGTCAATGTCCGATTATTCTATCATTTGATCCGGACATCGTCAGTACTTCTTAATTTACAGTAGTTTGAATGCCATGTTATCGATGTATTGCGAAGCGATGTGTAGCAGACGAAATTAGACACTTTGTGCCTCTAGTACCAAAGAGTTTCCAAGGCTCGCAACTCGGAATGCTCGAAGCCAGTTGAGAGTTGCCTCCCTTCGCGCTTTCCCCGAAAATAACAAACGAAAACCGCGATCCCAGAAAAGGGACAGAAGAAATTACACTTCAAGTCCCTTCCCTCATCATCTGTCAGTAGCACGGAAACTGAGCTTCCTCCAGCCCCAGAGCAGTTAGAGCCCGATCACCCAGGTGAGAATTTCGATCGCGATAGTCAAACATCGGAGCCGAAGAAAGACACTACCCCCTCCCTCACCCCCACGCGTAACTTTGTCTCAGTCAAGCTGGGCGACATCATTCCCGTGGATGTCGCATGACCCAGAGAGGAAACTTATGTTTTGCTGTTCCAACCGTTCGCAAATCGGCCCTTACCGATCATCAAGAAACCAAAGACCATGCTGTTAGTGTGCTTGTGCCATCTCTCCAGAGAGACAAGGAGATAGTTGAAACCCGACAGCTGACAAAACAAGAAAAGGGGGCAGCTGTGGCAGTCTTCTTCTTCTTCTTCGTCGTTCACTAGATGGAGATGCCAATCGCCCGCACGAAAGCAGCTGTCCTCTGTAGGTCCTCCAGGCGCTGTGGCAGTCAAAGCTGCTCACTTTTTGCCAAGAAAAGTATTTTTGTTCTTTTACCCTCGTGCCAAGAAACTAGTCAAGTTTAATCATATTTACGTTTTGTTACGGGAAAAAAAAAAAATGTCCTATTGATTTGTTTTTGTTCAGGACAAATGTCCTATCACTTTTACATTGGCCAGGACATTTGTCCAATGCTACCTCTCATGGATGTGAGGCCCTGGTATACATGAGTTCTGGCAAAAATGTCAGCTGCCAATAACATGTTTAAATTGTTACTAATTAACCTACTTGATTTGTCTTGTTCCAGGATGCTTTGCTTGTGGCATGGAGAATGGCTTCAGAGTGTACAATGCAGACCCTTTAAAGGAGAAAGAGAGACAAGGTATGCTGTAAACGCTTTTTTTCATTGTTTTGTTTCTTTTTTTGTGTGTGCCTTTGATCAAGTTAAACTGAACAATGAGTAAAGACAGTATTGAAACAGGTTAGTTTGATGATGTCAGTTATGCATACAATCATATTGCACAAGTATTTATGTATGCTGGTCACCTTGGAATCATGAACTTAGAGTTGACTTATAGATGACGTAAAATATTCGGGACACAAAACATTAACAAGTATGTATGAACAGGAGCTGATTTTATTTCCAGTATTTTGCCAAATGTTCTGGTAAAACGTGGGACATTTCTGGTAAATGCAATCCCCAATAGTCCTCATTGGAATAAATACACAAGAACCAGAAATCCCCAAACAGATAGACTCCTAAAAACAAACCGTGATAATACTATTAATAGCCAAACATTCTTGTTTTTATACACTACATGTAGCACAATGAAGTGAGTTACCATGATACTATTAATAGCCAAACATTCTTGGCTTTTATACACTACATGTAGCACAATGAAGTGAGTTACGTGGTCTTGAATTCAGTGACTTTGCTGTGCAGACTTTGCGGATGGCGGCGTAGGTCACATAGAGATGTTGTTCAGGTGCAACTACCTGGCTCTGGTGGGCGGTGGCAAGAACCCAAAATACCCGCCCAACAAAGGTGAGAGTTTTTGGCATTTATTGGCTCGACATGTTAGTGCGGTGAAACATGGCTCTACGCTTACACATGCACATACATTACACCGTCACCTCGTCTCGATTCCTGGTCTATGTTAAACCATTTAGTCAAAATTGACAAAAAGTAACAATCAGCTCGATCGGTCTTAGTCAGTGAGTGGGTGTTTGTGTGTGAGCACAGTGGAACTCCCTTTTTAAGACCCCCTTTTAAGACCCCCCTTTTAAGACCCCCCTTTAAGACCCAAGACCTTTTAAGACCCCCCTTTTAAGACCCCCTTTTAAGACCCAAGACCCCCTTTTAAGACCCCCCTTTTAAGACCCAAGACCCCCCTTTTAAGACCCAAGACCCCCCTTTTAAGACCCAAGACCCCCCTTTTAAGACCCCCCAATTAAAGACTCCCTCCTTTTTCAGACCCTCCTTTTTCAGACCCTCCTTTCTCAGATGTTCTTTTCCTAACCTCTGTATATATTTCACCTCCATGCACTTTAAAACAATCTCCAGGTAGTGAGCAGTAATGTTTTCACAGGAAGGATTGTGCCTTTAGTTGTTAACGAAGATTACTTTGTCAAGTTTGTGCAGCTACAATATATCTTCTTTTTTTTCTTTTTGGTCAGTTTTGGTATCATGACACCAGCTCCACAATAGATGAACTCTGAAAATAACTCTGTTAGGTTTGTATGTAGGAGAGTAACCTTTTCTTGCAAAACCTCGGACAAACAAAGGATTGACCAATCACTAGTAAGAGGTCTGTCGGAAACACGTGTACCGGAGTAACCTTTTCTTGCAAAACCTCGGACAAACAAAGGATGGACCAATCACTAGTAAGTGGTCTGTCGGAAACACGTGCTCTGGTACACGTGTTTCTGACAGACCTCTCGCTAGTGATTGGTCCATCCTTTGTTTATGAGAGGTTTTGCAAGAAAAGGTCACTCTTCCACAATACCCACAAACCCGGAGTTTTTTTTCAAAAAATCGTCTATTTCATTGCTTGTGTTTGTTTATGACTTGTTTGCAGTGATGGTGTGGGATGACCTAAAGAAGAAACACGTCATAGAGCTGGAGTTCTCTTCTGATGTCAGAAGTGTTCGATTGCGCAGAGACAGGTGAGGGGTGTGTTCGCAGAAATTTGTATTCAGCTAGAAATTGTTTACCTTATACGTTTATCACACTTTTAGTCTCAGGAATTGATAGGGAAAGGCAAAAGAAAAGTTGCAGTTTTATTTTCTTGATCAAGGGGCTGTTGATAAAATAATGTTGGCATACATAAACACATGTGCACACACACACACACACACACACACACACACACACACACACACACACACACACACACACACACACACACACACACACACACAAATCTCTCTCTCTCTCCCTCCCTTCTCTCTCTCTCTTTCTCTCTCTCTCTTCTTCTCTCCCTCCCTCTTTCTTGCTATTTGTGGTGTTTGTTTTTTTGTTTAGTTTTTTTCTCTGCCTCAGAATATGGTACTAGAAGCTGCATGTGATCAATACATGTACAGTATGTGCATTTTCACACAGAACTATAATACTTGCAAACAGGATTGTAGTGGTGCTGGATGCCATGATCAAGGTGTACACCTTCACACAGAATGTTAATGTTTAATGTTCTCTATAATGTACAGGATTGTAGTGGTGCTGGATGCCATGATCAAGGTGTACACCTTCACACAGAATGTTAATGTTTAATGTTCTCTATAATGTACAGGATTGTAGTGGTGCTGGATGCCATGAACAAGGTGTTAACACCTTCACACAGAATGTTAATGTTTAATCTACTCTATAATGTACAGGATTGTAGTGGTGCTGGATGCCATGATCAAGGTGTACACCTTCACACAGAATGTTAATGTTTAATGTTCTCTATAATGTACAGGATTGTAGTGGTGCTGGATGCCATGATCAAGGTGTACACCTTCACACAGAACCCACAGCAGCTTCACGTCTTTGAGACAGGCCTTAACCCTAAAGGTACACTTCTTCCTCTTGCTCAAAGATATTGGTGTCTGAGTGTGTTATTTAGAAGGTTTATAAGCGCGTGTATTTGTGTATGTGTGAGTGTGTGTGTGTGTGTGTTCATTTGTGTGTGAGTGTGTGTGTTCATTTGTGTGTGTGCATGCGTGCGTGCATGCCTGTATGAGAGAGAAAGAAAGAGAGAGAGCGCATGCATTTTAGTGTGTGTAAATCCGAGTGCACGTCTCGTCACTGCATTCACTTTGCAAAATGTAAACAAAGATTTATAGTCGGCAAATGTCCCATCTTCGTAAGAACTCATTTCAGAATGCTGTAAACGGAGAGGCTTTGATTTTCTGTGGAAATTGTCCAAACTTTCGTATTTTATCAGGTTCATTGTTGGATTCTACTGCCAGCACTGAACACATTTTATTCTTGTTACAGGGTTGTGCGTGATGTGCCCAAACAGTAACAATTCCCTCCTGGCCTTTCCCGGCCGCAAACTGGGTCATGTCCAAATTATCGACCTTGCCGACACGGAGAAAGCACCGATGGATATCGCAGCACACGAAGCCAACCTGACCTGCATGGCCATGAACTTGGGAGGGGCGAAGCTGGCCACTGCGTCAGAAAAGGTGGATTTAGCTCTGTAAACTTCCTGGTTGTTTCCCTTTGATTGTATGTACCGGGAATGTTAGTAATTTCCTCAGTTGATAATCAATCATCAATCATCAATCATCAATCAAGAACTCAATAATATGGCAGAAAAGCGACTTTAAGACTACAGTCGAGATCGCTTTACACGAAATGAAAGGGACCAATATTTTTTTTTCGAGTTAACGTTTTTTCGCGATAACGAAAATGATCAAACTATTTTGAAATCTACAGATCTTTGCTTGCAGCGATGTTCGTGAAACTCGTTTGAACTGCTGACGCGATTCGGTTTCAGCTTTCGGTTTGAACGGAAGTACTCTTTTGTGTAAGAATACAGCCCGCGTCTTGTTGTTGTTAACTTCGCAGGAGTCTGACTTTCGGGTCGCTTCATTTCTCTGACAGCGAATAAAAGGCTCTATTTCCAAAGGAAGCAACTTTTTTCCGTGTTTTGACGGGCCAATGAAGTGATGAAATGATTAAAGCATAGAAGATACCCGTTTTAAGTATAAACGCTTCAACAGAGTTGATCGGTGCTGACCAACCGAACAAACGCGCGTAAGCCGTAGAGTGTTTTCGGAAGTGGCTTCAGAATCTTGATACACCGTGACATTTGTGTGCCATCTGCTCCAATTTCCAAAGTGAGAGATTATGGAATTATCGGGAAGAATATGCACGCGCAAGAAGCAAACACCACAAGAGAGCTGTACCGACTTCGTGATAAAGTCTAAGTTTACGTCGACCATTTTATTCTTTCTTTCAATGGGCCGTGCAAACACGTGAACATTTCTCGCTTTGGAAGCTATATACAAGTGGAAAAAAACCAGTTGTTTGGTGGTGCAAGAGACCGAGAATCGGCTTCGTGTAAACGTTTTTTGTGTGAGTCTCAGATCGTTTTATTTCGCGTTATGATGGGTTTTTTCGTAGGGTTTATGAAGGGAATGATTGGGACTGACAACACGTTTCGCGTAATGGGTTTTTTCGGCTTATCGTTTTTCGTGTTAAATGATCTCGACTGTATAACTAATCTTTTCCTGCTGCAGTAGATGTACCTTTCAGTATATTAATCACATTGGAATTGTACTGCTTTTACAGAAGAATATGTGTCCAGAAATGTTCAACTTGTCCTTCGTTTTCTTGGTTCAATATGACTAACAAAAGGAAAAACAGGAAAACTTTTGCAGGTTTCTGATTGTGAAGTTCTTTGCTTTTTAGAAGTTAATATTAATCCGATAAAACCTGACTCTTACTTGAAAGATTTTGAACAACTGATGGCATTTATTTTCTTTGCTGTGACTGCACTAGAGAAGACAAAAACAAAATTAAAGGAAATATCGATAATACAATATAGCGTTAAATGTAAGCTCAGAGTTGCTGTTTTCTGGCCTGCTAACAATATGATTTGTGTTGTGTAACAGGGAACCCTGATCCGTGTGTTTGATGTCCATACTGGTGCCCAGCTTCATGAGTTGAGGAGAGGGGCCAACAGTGCCAACATCTACTGGTCAGTTCATGGGGCTTGAGGGGGGGGGGGGGGTGGGGTGCCCAGCTTCATGAGTTGAGGAGAGGGGCCAACAGTGCCAACATCTACTGGTCAGTTCATGGGGCTTGAGGGGGGGGGGGGGGGTGCCCAGCTTCATGAGTTGAGGAGAGGAGCCAACAGTGCCAACATCTACTGGTCAGTTCATGGGGCTTGAGGGGGGGGGGGGGTGCCCAGCTTCATGAATTGAGGAGAGGGGCCAACAGTGCCAACATCTACTGGTCAGTTCATGGGGCTTGAGGGGGGGGGGGGGTGTCGAGCTTCATGAGTTGAGGAGAGGGGCCAACAGTGCCAACATCTACTGGTCAGTTCATGGGACTTGAGGGGGGGGGGGGGGGTGTGTGTGCCCAGCTTCATGAGTTTTGAGGAGAGGGGGGGGGGGGGGAGTGTTCCCAGCTTCATGAGTTTGGGGGGGGGGGGGGGGTGCCCCGCTTCATGAGGAGAGGGGGTGGGGGAGTGTGCCCAGCTTCATGAGTTGGGGTGGTGGGGGGGGGGGGGGGTGCCCAGCTTCATGAGGAGAGGGGGTGGGGTGTGCCCAGCTTCATGAGGTGGGGGGGGTGCCCAGCTTCATGAGTTGGGGGGGGGGGGGGGGTGGGGGGTAGCCCAGCTTCATGAGTTGAGGAGAAGGGCCAACAGTGCCAACATCTATTGGTCAGTTCATGGGGGGGGGGGGGGGGGGTGTCTCTGTGTCAGTGTATTTCTTTAGGCACATGCACTTGAGTGTGTATTACTTGCTGGTTGCCCTAATGCACTCCCATGTGATTGTGTCTATTATACCACATCTACGTTTCTCCATAGACCAAATAGCCTGGACCGCCAACTCGTCACGTGACCCTTCGAGGTTACGACGCTCGACTTTCAGGGGCGCTTAGCGTCCGGTTTGAAAGGCCAGCGATTCGAAGACAGTGAAAAGAAAGCACGCTCCAGTTATTTGTGACAATGGGAGGTGACAATGAACTGGATTTTCCAAAACTCCAAACTAAACTTAACAAAACTCATCGAAAAACATGTTCCATATGCACTTTAGCTGAGTTTATTTTAGCATTTTCAGAACTTACCTCGGCAACTTCGTCCATGTTTACAATCGACACCGGATATGACATCCCCCTGATTTCTGAAAGGCCATGTAAGTGTAGGTTCCTAAATGCGAGAGGCCGCTACCTCGTAATAGAGAGAAAGAGCGGAGAGAGAGCTAGTTGGCGGTCCAGGATAAATGGTCTATGGTTTCTCTAGGGAGACAAGAGAGTTGTCTTATGTTCTGATCAAAGTTACTTTTACTGCTTATGGGATGAGATGGCTTGGAGCCTTGGCGGTACATGCAGTACTTGTGTGTACACATGTTGGGGGGTTAGGCAGTAGCAGGTTTGCACATAAGTTGAACCCGGGAGACCCGTAAAATCTTCACCTTTATTCCATCAGGCGCAGCTGGGTATCGATCCTCAAACTTTCCACATGGATGGCCGACATTTAAACTACTAGCCTATTTATCCCGTGCTTTAAATTAACATCTTGCCTTTGTTTCCTTTGTTTTATCCTTTTTATCCTGCAGTCTTTTTGTTGTGCATGTTTCATCATGTTTACGTTCAAGTGGATCTCCTCTTCTCTTCTTTTCCAGCATAAACTTCAGTGCCGACTCGGCCTTTCTCTGCGTGGCTAGTGACCACGGCACAGTGCACATATTCTCCACAGAGGATCAACAGAAAAACAAACAGTCATCGTGAGTATCAATAGGAGTTGATTGTTATGCAGCACCTGTTCCTATTTTAGTTGAAGTTTGTGTCGGTGTTGGCTGACTTTTACTCAGGCTTCATTGCAAGAGACTGTATATATCAATCAATGAGGCTTATATCGCGCATATTCCGTGGGTACAGTTCTAGGCGCTCTGCAGTGATGCCGTGTGAGATGAAATTTTATACGGCCAGTAGATTGCAGCCATGTCGGCGCATATTTACCTTTCACGGCCTTATTCCAAGTCACACGGGTATGGTATACAATTATTAACTGTGCCTAAGCAATTTTGCCAGGAAAGACCCTTTTGTCAATCGTGGGATCTTTAACGTGCACACCCAATGTAGTATACACGGGGGGTGGTTCGGACACCGAAGAGAGTCTGCACACAAAGTTGACTCTGTGAAATAAATTTCCGCCGAACCTGGGATCGAACTCGCGCTGACAGCGGCCAACTGAATACAAATCCAGCGCGCTACCAACTGAGCTATATCCCCGCCCATATAGTTGCTTTAATGATGTTACTTTCTTGATTTCGTTTTGGATTTTTAAGCAAAATCAAAACATGGTTTGCTACAGGCTGTTGCAGAGCAATACTGTGAATTTGTCTGCTTTTCAAACAGGGTGCACAGCTCTGCTCAGAGTATCCAATCATTGCATGGACATGGGAGTTTTGTTTTTAGCAACTCCTGGTATGAACGTGCTCCAAGCAGACAAAATCAGACAGTGTGCATCTTCCTGCTGGAAATCAAATACATGTATGACGGGCGCAGTGGCGTGGTGGTAAGACGTCGGCCTCCTAATCGGGAGGTCATGAGTTCGAATCCCGGTCGCTGCCGCCTGGTGGGTTAAGAGTGGAGATTTTTCTGATCTCCCATGTCAACTTATGTGCAGACCTGCTAGTGACCCCCCTTCGTGTGTACACGTAAGCACAAGACCAAGTGCGCACGGAAAAGATCCTGTAATTCATGTAAGAGTTTGGTGGGTTATAGAAACACGAAAATACCCAGCATGCCTCCCCCGAAAACGGTCATATACGTATAAATCCACTCGTGCTAAAAACATGAGTGAACGTGATAGTCTAAGCCCATGAACGAAGAAGAAGACAGTGTGCATCTTCCTGCAGGAAATCAAATACATGTATAGTAAATGAGGTGCGCTCCATATAATTAGTCTTTTTATTTTGTTGTTTCATTCTCCGGATGATAAATTCTGCCTTGTAATTAAGTGTTTTGCTATATTATCCAATGACATTGTTTACTGCAGGCTTGCCTCAGCGAGTTTCCTGCCCAAGTACTTCAGTTCCAAGTGGAGCTTCTGCAAGTTCCAAGTGCCTGGTGGTGCTCGCTGCATCTGTGCCTTTGGCGCCGAACCCAGCTCCGTCATAGGTATGTCATTATGATCGACATGACTCACTTGGTTCATTGCCACTCTTGTCTCTAAGAAGAGGAGATTATGTGATAAATACATGTAGACATTCAGCTTAGTCATTGGGGGCCCGGGTAGCTCAGGTGGTAGAGCACTGGACTTGTGATCGAAAGGTCGCTGGTTCGAATCCGGGCCGGGACGGACACGGGTCAACTTTATGTGCAGACCCAGAGACAGTATCCATCTCCCACCCCCGTGGCACGTAAAAGACCTCGGTCATTCTGCCATAAGTGCAGATGGCTAATACCACCACCTAAACACGCATACACTTGTGTATCTCATCTAAAGTCGGGTTAAAACCCGGGAACATGCCCCTAATGGCTTTGCTGTGAGGGCGTAAAACTTAATTTCTCTCAGCTTAGTCATTCTGTCATGGCAATATAACTGAATCAAGTGCCAGTAAGTGTGCTGTGTGTGCAGACTAGAAGTACAGTAGAACCTCCCATAAAGACCCCTATAATAATGATACCCCCTGTTTACCAACTGATTTCCCAGGCACAGATGCCTTTCACTCTCTAACTGACCTCCGAATGGCAACGCCCCCCTTTTTTCAGACGACCGACCTATCAACAAAGGTTCAAAAGCGACTTTCACCTTTTCACCAGTTAGTGTCAAAGTTCATCATTACTTGGCACACACTGCTCATTAGTCACTTAGTGTGGACATACCATCAGGTGCGGTACTGGTAGTCAGTAGAGTCTTCTTCTTCTTCTTCTTCTTCTTGTCGATCACTAGTCAGTTGAGTGTGCACGTGAAAAGTCAGCCTTGGGCCACTGGTAAGTCTAATTGCTTAACATCTCCCCTGTAAACGAGAAACCCAGAGTGAACTGCCAAGCAGTTGCCTCCCTTGTGATGGTAGTCGACCAGCAAATTCCCAATAAAGGCCCCTCCATTATACCACCAATTTTTCTGGATATTTTCATGGTCGTTAGCGGGAGGTTCTACTGTTCTACTGTATCAGTGGTGAACAAGTTTTTAATTTTACTTCATGGCAGAAATTGGATGGCTTAAACTGCTTTCAAGGAAAATTCTGATTTTGTCTGGACATTGTGTTTTGGTCGTTCGACTTGTTTGCATCACCAAATTGCTCATTAGTTGTGGCCTTATTTGGTATCAGTAAAGTCTGTTATGTGATTTTCCCTTTTTTTTGGTCATGAAATAAAAAAATTGAGACTAATTTTCATCTGAGATGTTCTGTAATATTTTATGTATGCCCACTTGACTACTTCCTTTCCAATCAGTTGCAAGGGCTGTTGAAGCTTTTTGAGATGGCATGTTATATACACTGTATGTGCAAACAGAAACAAAGTTCTTATGACGATAGGATTAATTGTTTTTGTTGTTGTCATGTTGTTGTTGTTGTTGTTGTTGTTGTTGTTGTTGTTGTCATGTTGTTGTCATGTTGTTGTGTTGTTGTTGTTGTTGTTGTCATGTTGTTGTTCTTCATTCTTTGTGTACAAGTGAAATACAGCTTTTTGATGTACATGTGGTTGTGTGTGTTTCAGTTGTATGTGCAGATGGCAGCTACTACAAATTCACTTACAATACCAAAGGAGAGTGCTTCAGAGATGTTTCAGCTCAGTTCCTGGAAATGACAGACGATCGACCGTGAAACTATCGCAGCAAAATCTCTTCTTATTTCCAGGGGCTGGGGTGCGGCCAAAGGGGGGGGGGGTATAAATGGGAGGGGTTTGCGGGGTTGCTTGCCTTGTTTTCACCGACATAAAAAGTGCAGTGTGAATGTATGTTTAATTTGTTAAAGGTATACCTTCCTTCCTGCGTGTTGCATCATGTTGACCGCCATCTGCCAGCTTTACATGGGATAAGAGCATCGTTCCACTTGGACACATTCAAAAAGTGAAGATCCTAGTCCATTTCTTTGCACAGCCACAATTTTTAGCTGAATCAAAATCTGAAGGTTACGACTGATGTCAATTACGAAATAGATTCAGCAAAAAAAACGTCTCACTCTCCACAAAAAGCAGCCATTGTGTCGATTGTTTGTATCTTTCCAAGTGGAGGGATGCTCTTCTTGTCCCATGTAAAAGCCTCCACAGAGCTGTGGTTGTTGACACTGGTGATGATGCAAGACAAGAAAGGTACAGTCAAACCTGTCAATAATGACCACCCAGGGGACCAAACTAAACTGAACCTGTCAATAATGACCACCCAGGGAACCAAACAAAACTGAACCTGTCAATAATGACCACCCAGGGAACCAAACAAAACTGAACCTGTCAATAATGACCACCCAGGGGACCAAACAAAACTGAACCTGTCAATAATGACCACCCAGGGAACCAAACAAAACTGAACCTGTCAGTAATGACCACCCAGGGAACCAAACAAAACTGAACCTGTCAATAATGACCACCCAGGGGACCAAACAAAACTGAACCTGTCAATAATGACCACCCAGGGGACCAAACTAAACTGAACCTGTCAATAATGACCACCCAGGGAACCAAACAAAACTGAACCTGTCAATAATGACCACCCAGGGAACCAAACAAAACTGAACCTGTCAATAATGACCACCCAGGGAACCAAACAAAACTGAACCTGTCAATAATGACCACCCAGGGAACCAAACAAAACTGAACCTGTCAATAATGACCACCCAGGGGACCAAACAAAACTGAACCTGTCAATAATGACCACCCAGGGGACCAAACTAAACTGAACCTGTCAATAATGACCACCCAGGGAACCAAACTAAACTGAACCTGTCAATAATGACCACCCAGGGGACCAAACTAAACTGAACCTGTCAATAATGACCACCCAGGGAACCAAACAAAACTGAACCTGTCAATAATGACCACCCAGGGAACCAAACAAAACTGAACCTGTCAATAATGACCACCCAGGGGACCAAGCTAAACTGGTTCTTATAGTGGTCAATACACAAAGGTGAAATATATAGCAAAGAACTTCTTCGGGGATCTGTTGGGGTGGTCGTGGTCGTTATCAAGAAGTGGTCGTAAGGGCAGGTGTGACTGTACCCTAAATGTTATGGGGTGTCCAGTCTTGTTCCCAGACTGAAAGGACAATTAGGTCAGTTGGAACCTGGACTTAAAATATGTATACAGTGGAACGCCCCTTTTAAGACCTACACAAACCTGAGAAAATCTTAAACAGGAGGGGGTCTTAGTATGGGTGTCACTGTAAAGAGGTTATCAACGCAATTTCTGAGAAAACAAGGTCTTAAAAAAAGGTGGGTTTTTTTACATGGGGGGGGGGGGGGGGCTTAAAAGGAGGGTTCCACTGCAGGGCCAAATGTCTTGGCGAGAAAAATATTGTAAGTCAGAAGACCTCTTACGTATCTAAACTATGGAACATTCGACCGGCCAGGGGTCAGACCTATGAGTCGGATAAAAAAAAAAGGAAACGTGCATCAATGACTGAAGACTGAGGCCTGACTACAACGCTGGATGTCTTGTAGGGGTGTCTTTGCTTTGTATTTGATGGGCTAGGCTATGCAACATCTTGTTGGCTTAATTTCTTCTCTTGAAACGCTGACTGGTCAGCAAGCAGTGTTATGGGATGCGTTTTTGTCCGTGTGTGCTGTATGAATCAACATCTGCATGAATGCATAAGCGGTTTTTGTTGAAGTGAATAGGAATGCATAATTTGTTTGTGTCTTTTTGAAATCCTTGCTCTAAATCTGGACAGTTGAAGATTTAAGCAATATCAGGAGTGTCAGGAAGAAATTATTTGATCCATCTGAAAGTTGTTCAAGGCATCTTATCATTGTTTGGTTTGATGTACATGTGTATTTCAAGTTGCCTTTTCAAATCTTGCTTTAACTTTCAATGACAAATTCTGTTAAGCTTTAGTGCTGTAATCTTAAATGTTGTTAAGGATTCATTCATTTTGAAAGGAAAAGAGCCCAACAGGTCTTGGGATTAAATGGGAGAAAATCGGAAATGTGAAATAATGTAATAATTGATTCAGTGGTCTAAACCAAACTACATCAGCTAGTGTTACTTCCCTTGAGCCAAGTTAATCTCTTGAACTCGATGACTTTTTTTTGTTGAGAGAAGGGAAGAAGGAGGGTGAGGGCGGGGTCACTCATCTTGGGAATTGCCAAAAATAGCTGGGATGAATATTTTCAGCTGAGGCATTTGTGGAATTATTGTTTGATTTAGCATGTTGTACTGTCTAACTCAAGGAGGTTGACTGGATCAATAGACAGTTTCAGTCTGCCTGTGTGTGTGTGATTTGTTTTCGATTATCAGGGGTCACTGGAGTGATAATCCCATGGAGAGTCCGCATTGACCAAAACTATTGTGTAGCTACATTGTATAGAATTGAAACGCTTTATATGAATCAGTTTGGCGTCAACTGGCATACTTCCAAATTTAGAAATGAGTTTTGAAGTAAGAATGACTTTTTTTTTTTTTAACTTGTACAAAAAGTTTTAACTGCATGCCCTATGCACCTGTTTAGTCATGGAGGTGCTGTTCTGTGGCACTTACGAAGATTAGAAACATTAATTTCTAATGCTACCAAAACAAACAAACAAAATCCTGAATATTTGTCTTGCCTGAGTTTTTTCTGCTTGCAGAATGAGCAAAGTTATTTTGTGTCATTTTGTTTACAGGAAAAATCTTTGCACATGGACATGGTGACATTTAGAAGAGAGAAAAAACAAACAAACATAAACTGTATGGATAAGGGTGCAATAATGTGTATGTTGTTTGAGTGTGTGTCTCACAAGCTGCACAATCATGGTGATATTGATGAGCATAGTTTAGGATGTCCGCTAAAATGCAAAATTATGAAATTCAGTGTGACCTCCAAAAATCTGAGAAAATCAGGTCTTAAAATGGGGATAAATCTACAGAGGTTAAGAACAGAAGGTCTGAAATATCAAGGTCTTAAAAGGGGGGTGGGTGTCTTAATCTGGGGGTTCCACTGTAGTGCATTATTCAGGTGTAAGTGTATTGTTGTATGTGTGAGCATGTGAGGATGAGTGTTAATGAGATTGTCTGTGTTCCTAGCTTATGTCCATGAGGAAAAGATTGTCTGTGTTCCTAGCTTATGTCCATGAGGAAAAGATTGTCTGTGTTCCTAGCTTATGTCCTTGAGGAAAAGAAGTCGTTAAGAATGTAAAACAGGCTTGGCATTGTTTTAAACACACAGGTTCAGTTTTGGTGTGGATTAGGGTGACGGGCGCTGTGGCGGGGTGGTAAGACGTCGGCCTCTTAATCGGAAGGTCGAGGGTTCGAATCCCGGCCGCGGCCGCCTGGTGGGTTAAGTGTGGAGATTTTTCCTATCTCCGAGGTCAACTTATGTGCAGACCTGCTAGTGGCTTATCCCCCTTCGTGTGTACACACAAGCACAAGACCAAGTGCGCACGGAAAAGATCCTGTAATCCATGTCAGAGTTTGGTGGGTTATAGAAACACGAAAATATCCAGCATGCTTCCTCCGAAAGCGGCGTATGGCTGCCTAAATGGCAGGGTAAAAACGGTCATACACGTAAAATTCCACTCGTGCAAAAACACAAGTGTACATGGGAGTTTCAGCCCACGAACGCAGAAGAAGAAGAAGGTGTGGATTAGGAAGGTTTGCTTTTATAGATTTAGAAAGTTAACATGCCCAGGCATCTGTCATTATTGCCAGTTTATTGTGGTCTGGGTGGCCGAGTGGTAACGCACTTGCGCTCGGAAGCGAGAGGTTGCGAGTTCGACCCTGGGTCAGGGCGTTAGCAATTTTCTCCCCCCTTGCCTAACCTGGGTGGTGGGTTCAAGTGCTAGTCTTTCGGATGAGACGAAAAACCGAGGTCCCTTCGTGTACATTACATTGGGGTGTGCACGTTAAAGATCCCACGATTGACAATAGGGTCTTTCCTGGCCAAATTGTATAGGCACAGATAAAAATGTCCACTAAAATACCCGTGTGTCTTGGAATAATAGGCCGTGAAAAGTAGGATTATGCGCCGAAATGGTTGCGATCTGCTGGCCGATGTGAATGCGTGATGTATTGTGTAAAAAAATTCCACCTCATACGGCATAAATAAATCCCTGCGCCTTGAATTCGTGTGTTAAGATATGTGCGCGATATAAATTGCATAAAAATAAAAATAAAATAAATAAATCCCTGCGCTTAGAACTGTACCCACGGAATACACGCGATATAAGCTTCATATTGATTGATTGATTGATTGTAGCATGTTTTCATAGTTAGTTTGCTCAGGTTGTCTTTTGTACAGTGAACTATTTCTTATCACCACAAGAAGGTCATTTTTGATACTGATGTACTTCTTTTGTTGAAATGGTTCTGTTTTTCATTTGATTTTTCTGTGTAATGTAAATGTATAACTCTTTGCCAGCACACACTACTTTCACAATCAGATGTTTTTCTCCACTTGTATTCATTTCTTGTCATGTGCCATTTTTCTTGAAGTTGATTTTAGTTGACATTTATTTGCAAGGCTTCACTTTGTCACGGAATTTTGTTTAAAATATACTGGTTATACACTATCACGTGCACTCAGCAGCAATATTTTCTGTATATTTTAACACATTATGTTAAGTCTGTATGAACCAAACATAGCCCAACTATGGCATGCATGTTCAAACGATGTTGGGCTTCATAGAAAATATTTTTCACTGAGATTTAACCATTTTTGTTGTTTACTACTTGATTTTGGAACTTGAGCAGACTATCTGCTTCAGATTCCGTAGTATAAAGTCTTTTGGGACTTGCATAGTAGTGTAGACTTGCATTGAAGAGCAGTTTGAAAGTCATAATCATGTTGATCATGCTTTGGTTCTCATTTTCTATGGTTAGTACGGTTGTGTATCTCCCCCCCGCGGGTTAGGGGGAAGTATTTACCCGATGCTCCCCAGCATGTCGTAAGAGGCGACTAACGGATTCTGTTTCTCCTTTTACCCTTGTTAAGTGTTTCTTGTGTAGAATATAGTCAATTTTTGTAAAGATTTTAGTCAAGCAGTATGTCAGAAATGTTAAGTCCTTTGTACTGGAAACTTGCATTCTCCCAGTAAGGTAATATATTGTACTACGTTGCAAGCCCCTGGAGCAAATTTTTGATTAGTGCTTTTGTGAACAAGAAACAATTGACAAGTGGCTCTATCCCATCTCCCCCCTTTCCCCGTCGCGATATAACCTTCGTGGTTGAAAACGACGTTAAACACCAAATAAAAAAGGTTGTGTATCTTGCTCCTTATTGTGTGGATATGAAAACCAATATAAAGGTTGGTAAATTCAGACTGAATAATAATGTGATGCACAGTTCGATGTCCTCATTGTCAGATTAGGTAATATTCTGTCAGGTTAAGTGATATTTTGTACTCTCCAAATTCTTAATCAGGGACTTTTTGTCTGAAGCAGACTGTCAGTTTCTAAAAACATCACATGAAGCTCAAGCTTGTATTTGCCTGTAGAGGGCATTTTACTTTACAGCTGAAAACTTGAACAGTGATGCAAATATGTTCTGTAAAGACAACTAACTTTAACTGGATTGATTGTAAGTTTTGAATCTGTTTTGGGTACATGTAATGTATTCTTCCTGTTAGTTTTGAGTCATTTTTGTATATTCTTCCTGTTTGGTTTTGTAACAATACATCAAACGTTGTGTCGCTTTGTATCTGTTCTGTTTAATTTTGCGTGGTTGTGGGACCGGAAATCCTGTGGTCTTGTCTCAAGAACCATTTGTGTTCAGTCATAATATTATCACTGTGCTTCCACTGGTGTTGGTAAACTAGATAGCGACATCTATTCAGTGGTGATAAGGCTGATGGGGTTTCATTCGATCGCTTCTACAATGGACGCTCCGTCAGTGTGTGCCTCGTATCATGGCATCTACATCATTTGCGCTGTCGAATCGATCTCGCATGGCACTGCATGTTCTTTAGGACTGCCCACTAAGCAGGCTTGAACTGTTCAAGGAGAGTGACTTTGATAGCTGCGCTAAGTATCAAGGCTTAGATTTTGGGGGGAAATTTCATAGATTATCTCTGCATGCTTACGTCTGTTAAAGAAGCAAACTTGAAAATGCTGAAACTCGGTCACATGATTGCTGACGAAACCAACACTGGTTATGTACAGGGAAAAGTGCAGCGTCTTACCCTGCAGGAGTATCCACTGCGATAGCACTGGTTGCGGGTAGAAATGGTCGATTCAGACCCCATCAGTGATACACTGGAACCACCCTTTTAAGACCTCCTGAAATATGAGAAAATGAAGTCTTAAAAAGGAGGGAGTCTTAAACTTGGGTTACATTTACACATCTTATGAGCAAAACATCTGGAAAAACAAGGGGGAGTATGAGTCTCGAATGGGGGGTGGGAGGGGGTGTCTTGAATGGGAAGTTCCACTGTAACAAGCCATCGCTGGTAAGGTGTTGGAGCCGTGGGCACCATGTTTTTTGCCACTTCCAGTTTGCAGTATTTCAGCATTGTGTTGTCGACAGGGTATAGCTGTGTGAAGCATAGTTGCAGAGGTTTTAGAGGAGTCGCGCAGTACAGTACCTAAGAAGTTAAGACCAGACTTGTCCGAATTTGTTCAGGGAAAGAGACTTTAGTGTGATGTCAGAGGTGTCATCCTTCCCATATGCGTGATCATGTGCACCACCTCTGGTCTGCCTGGGAATGTGCATTGGATGATTGTGCACCACCTCTGGTCTGCCTGGGAATGTGCATTGGATGATTGTGCACCACCTCTGGTCTGTACATGGGATGAGAGCTTCTTTCCACTTGAACACATATCAAAGTTCAACAGACTGGTTACTTTCTGTGCAGCGTTGGAATTTGTGGTTTGTTTGTTCGTTCATGGGCTGAAACTCCCACGGCTTTTACGTGTATGACCGTTTTTAGGCCATTTAGGCAGCCATACGCCGCTTTCGGAGGAAGCATGCTGGGTAATTTCGTGTTTCTATAACCCACCGAACTCGGACATGGATTACACTTACAGGATTTTTTTCGTGCGCACTTGGTCTTGTGCTTGCGTGTACACACGGGGGTGTTCGGACACCGAGGAGAGTCTGCACACAAAGTTGACTCAGAAATAAATCTCTCGCCAAACGTGGGGACGAACTCACGCTGACAGCGGCCAACTGGATACAAATCCAGCGCGCTACCGACTGAGCTACATCCCCGCCCTGAAATTTGTGGTTAAATTAAGTTGACAACACCGGTGTCAATGTGTAAAAAGAACTACCAGCAGAGACTGTACTCTATAGTGTCTGTAACCACGCATCACACAATGGGCCAGGCTGTTTATTTTCAGTATGAATCCAAGTGAAGGAATGCTCTTATTGTGTGAAAAAGTCTGTACATATCTGTGGTGGTAGACATAGTTTTTCACAAAGGACGAACAAAGGAAAGGAATGTTTGACTTGATTATTCATGGGTCATTGATTATTCATGGGTCATTGATTAGTCATGGGTCATTGATTAGTCATGGGTCATTGATTAGTCATGGGTCATTGATTATTCATGAGTCATTGATTATTCATGGGTCATTGTTTTTTCATGGGTCAACCTGAAAAACACAGAATGAAAGTTAGAAGCAAGGGATGGTGTGTGAAAGGTGTGTATTGTGGTGTGCCTGTCACTTCATCTTGTGATTTAGGCAAGTGCACGTGCAAGAAATTATGTGGGGATGGTACAACTTGTACTTTGCTTCATGTTTGTTGCAGTTCTCTCTTTCAGGTTTTGCTACGAGACCTATATTTGTGAGTAACACCCATTGCTATCTTCCCTTCACACATGTATTATCTGCCCCCCGCGGGTTAGGGGGAAGAATTTACCCGATGCTCCCCAGCATGTCGTAAGAGGCGACTAACGGATTCTGTTTCTCCTTTTACCCTTGTTAAGTGTTTCTTGTATAGAATATAGTCAATGTTTGTAAAGATTTTAGTCAAGCAGTATGTAAGAAATGTTAAGTCCTTTGTACTGGAAACTTGCATTCTCCCAGTAAGGTCATAATTATATTGTACTACGTTGCAAGCCGCTGGAGCAATTTTTTGATTAGTGCTTTTGTGAACAAGAGACAATTAACAATTGGCTCTATCCCATCCCCCCCCCCCCCCCCTTTCCCCGTCGCGATTATAACCTTGAACGGTTGAAAACGACGTTAAACACCAAATAAAGAAAGAAAGAAAGACATGTATTATCCTATGTAATGATTTATTGCCATTTATTGCACGCACAAATTGAGTTTGTATACACTTTTTTCGTCAATACTCTTGAAGGGACTGGCTTTTGCGTCATCAGCTAGTGCGTAGCAACGTTGTGGGCTCTTTGCTTTTTTTTCAACAGATTTTGGGGAACATAATGTTATGCAGCTTGTATTGCTTCTTATGTTTCTTCTTTTCTGTAACCTTTTGGGTGAGATGTTGCGGGACTGTGAAGGGTGAAGTTTTTTCAGTCCGATTGTGTTAGCATTCATGTGTAACTTGTTTCCAATTCTCAAATATTGAATTGTGAAAAAAAAGGCTGTGCCAAATTATGAACACTGTAATTGTTTTCAATATGATGACATATAAGTTTGGAAAGTCTATTTGTTTTTTTGTTTAATTGCTATTGCATGTATTGAAATTGAATGTATCTTATATTCTTAGTTACAAGTGACTGCAAGTGTCAAAGACAAATTGCGAAAACAACTCTGTCGGGTTTGTATGGCTTGTGAAAGAGTGAATGCCCTTGCTTTTTCCTCAGACAAACATTGGAGGGGCCAATCACTAGCGAGGGGTGTGTCGGAAACATGTTGACAGGAGCACGTGTCCGAGGAAAAGCAAGGGCATTCACTCTTTCACAACCCATACAAACCAGACGGAGTTATTTCTGAAAATTGTCAATTGCCTGTGAATGTGATTTCATGTATGCTTGGGAGTTTTGGATAGAGGTCATTGATTTTTGTTTGTTATTACATGTATTTTTATGATGGCTGTGCATAATTGTTTGAAAGGTTTGAACTCTTCTTGTCTTTTCGTGTGTGTGCATATTTGTGTGTGTGTGTATGCATGTGTACCGGCACGGTGGCCTAGTGGTAAGGCGTCAGCCCCGTGATCGGGAGGTCGTGGGTTCGAACCCTGGCCGGGTCATACCTAAGACTTTAAAATTGGCAATCTAGTGGCTGCTCGGCCTGGCGTCTGGCATTATGGGGTTAGTGCTAGGACTGGTTGGTCCGGTGTCAGAATAATGTGACTGGGTGAGACAAGAAGCCTGTGCTGCGACTTCTGTCTTGTATGTGGCGCACGTTAAATGTCAAAGCAGCACCGCCCTGATATGGCCCTTCGTGGTCGGCTGGGCGTTAAGCAAACAAACAAACAAACAAAATGCATGTGTGTATGTGTATACTATGTACATGTGTGTGTGTCTATACTCGTATATGTGTGTGTGTGTACGCGTACGTGTTTGTGTATACTCAATTACTCATACGTGTGTGTGTGTGTGTGTACGCGTACATGTTTGTGTATACTCATACGTGTGTGTGTGTGTGTACGCGTACGTGTTTGTGTATACTCAATTACTCATACGTGTGTGTGTGTGTGTGTGTACGCGTACATGTTTGTGTATACTCATACGTATGTGTGTGTACGTGTACGTGTATACTCATACGTGTGTGTGTGTGTGTACGTGTTTGTGTATACTCATACGTATATGTGTGTGTGTGTACGCGTACGTGTTTGTGTATACTCAATTACTCATACGTGTGTGTGTGTGTGTGTGTACGCGTACATGTTTGTGTATACTCATACGTATGTGTGTGTGTGTGTGTACGCGTACGTGTTTGTGTATGTGTCTGCATATGTGCATGCCTGTTTAAATTGTTTGTGTGTTCATGCGTGCAGGTATGTGCAAGCATGAGTGTCAATTTATCTTCCAAAAACAGGATGGGAATGCCATGTCCCGTTTCATTCCATGGATTGTATGATGGACAAGACATGGCTGAACACCTGTATTGATGGCTTGCACACGTTCAGCAATACCAATAATGTATCAAATGAAACTGTCGAGTGCATAGAAATGTGCATTATCCTGTGTGCTTTGAATAATGTACTGTTGCAGTTATGTACTGTTGCAGTTATGTACAATGTTTAAAAAGTCATTTTGATTAAGTAAAGATGGACCTCAGTTTCAGTCAGGGCGTTGGTAAGATGCAACATCTGTATTGCTCTCGAGTTTAAATTATATGAGTCAACAACAACAAATGGTGTGGATGTTCTTAATTTTTTTCTTGAGCAATATTCTGTGTGAGGCTGAACGTCCCTAAAGTAATGTCTGAGGGTTCACCAGGTTGTCATTTGGAGAGAAAAAAATACAATGTATATACAGTGGAACCTCATCAAAAATCCAGAAAAAAACCGGGTCCTAAAAGGGAGGTAAATTTACAGACCTTATGAATAGAATGTCTGAGAAAGCAGATTCTTAAAAGGGGGAGTCTGAATTGGGGGGGGGGGTGGGGGGTCTTAAAAGGGGGGTCCCAGTGTATGGAGAATGTTGAGCCAAGCTTGGGGTAGATGTGACAACAAAATATCCCCGAAGCAACACTAATATATGTATGAGGGTTCACCAAATTGTCTTTTTTTTCTGGATATAATTATGGAGAATGTTTAGTCAAGTATGGGAATCATGCTTCTTAACTGCTACATTCAACCATAATTATGATGAACATGGTGCATGAAATAAATGAACACTGTATCATGTCTTGATTGTGGCATTGTGAAGATAAACATGTTCTGACAATAAAGTATGTGATCATGCCACCAGTGCTTTTCTCAGTGTAACTTTGGCTTGGTTTTGCTTTCAGTCTTTCCTGGGATAAACGAACTCGGTCTGCAGTACTGATGACTTAAATTCACTTCTCAGCCGTCCATAAAAGCAATCAAGTGAAGATAATTTCAGTGGGACTTGTATTGGTTGTGAACAAGTGAATGCTCTTACTTTAAGTGAGGCAATCTTTCCCCACGTGCTCCTTGTCCACGTGCTTCAGACACACGCCTCGCTAGTGATTGGCCTATAACTTCACTGGGGAAAGTTTGCCTCAATAAAAGAGTAATCACTCTTTTACAAACCCGACGGAGTTATTTCCGAACATCGTTTATTGTACCTTTTTTTTAAGCGTGTTTTATTCATTTTCTTTGATACCTTTGTACCTTTGATACCTTTGTACCTTTGATACCTTTGATACCTTTGATACCTTTGTACCTTTGATACCTTTGATACCTTTGATACCTTTGTACCTTTGTACCTTTGTACCTTTGTACCTTTGATACCTTTGATACCTTTGTACCTTTGTACCTTTGTACCTTTGTACCTTTGATACCTTTGTACCTTTGTACCTTTGTACCTTTGATACCTTTGTACCTTTGTACCTTTGTACCTTTGAAATTGTCTTTACTTTATTGCTTTCATGGATGGCTTACAAGTGAATTTGAGACATCAGTACTGCAGACTTAGCTGGAAGTAAATACATTCACGAGAAGGCAGTCCGCTCAAATGCACGTGCGCACACACACACTGAGACATGCACACTGAGATACACACACGCATACACACACACACACACACACACACACACTGAGACACATGCACACACACACGCATACACACACACACACACACACTGAGACACATGCACACACACACGCATACACACACTGAGACATGCACACCGAGATACACACACGCATACACACACACACACACACACACACACACTGAGACACATGCACACACACACACGCATACATACATGCACACACACTCGCTCTCACACATTCACACACGCACTGACACATATTCACGCACACAAACAGACACACACATGCATGCATGCAAACACACTCACACACACACACTGAAAGAGACAAAAGTTGTAAGAAGGCGATCCACACAAACCGGCAGAGATACACAGTGCTAATCTGTTGTTCACAGAAGAGAGGACGACAAAACCGCGGTCATTTTAGCAGTGACAAATAATATCTTGTATCTGAAAGAAAACAAAAGACGTAGCAGCAGGTTTAGAGTGTTTGTACCAATGTCTTGATCCGTTTTTTTCCAGATTAGTAAAACGGAATTGGTGACCTGATGGTTGCCCTAGGGTCATTTGTACATGCTCAGATCATCCCTTCTCTAAAAGACGGACCAGAGTTTTGAATCGGCCAAATGAGCCATCCACATACGCCACCACACTGCTGGGTTAATGACTTGAACTGAGGTATAAGTTAACACTATATCCACTCAGCGAACCATCCCTTCACGTAACTTAAGTTTTGGGGCCTCAGCCCACGGGCATAGGTAGAGGGGACTCTTTCATGCCTGTGGCCTCAGCTACTTCAGAACACAAGTTCACTACTGGCGGTGTCTACACATTTGGTTGCCATCTTTTAATCGTCTATAACCACTACGTTATACAGCACACGGCCTAGCATATAACCACGTCATGTCCCAAATAGACACTAGTCAGTCTTTCTTTCTTTCTTTATTTGGTGTTTAACGTCGTTTTCAACCATTCAAGGTTATATCGCGACGGGGAAAGGGGGGCAGATGGGATAGGGGAAAGGGAGAAGATGGGATAGAGCCACTTGTCAATTGTTTCTTGTTCACAAAAGCACTAATCAAAAATTTGCTCCAGGGGCTTGCAACGTCGTACAATATATGACCTTACTGGGAGAATGCAAGTTTCCAGTACAAAGGACTTAACATTTCTTACATACTGCTTGACTAAAATCTTTACAAACATTGACTATATTCTATACAAGAAACACTTAACAAGGGTAAAAGGAGAAACAGAACCGTTAGTCGCCTCTTACGACATGCTGGGTAGCATCGGGTAAATTCTTTCTCGTCCCAACCAATATGGGACTCCCCCTAACCCGCGGGGGGTACTAGTCAGTCTGGGGACAAAAAAAAACACGTTAGCATAGCATAGCATAGCAGCACACGACCCAGCCAGCCAATCAAGCAGCCTCAGTTTAAAGGCACAGTAAGCCTCCCGTAAACCATCACAGATACGGTCAGGCTTTTACACACAGTACAAACACCCTTTCATTTAAACACTCACCGATTGAGAACATCCTAGGTGCCCTCCGTAAAGAGCGAACAATTTTCAAAGAATTTATTTTTGCGTGGTTTATCTTACCCCTGAGCCATCGTGAACCCGTGTGATCCAGTTTCCCTTTTTCACAATGTAGTCGTCAGTTAGTCATTTGAATGCGACTCGATGTGAGCTTATCTACAATAGCACGTTTTTATGCACGAAACAAACGGCTGTGGTTCACAAGAACTCTAGCGATGGCTTTTGACTGTTGAGAGGAACGGCGATATGCCGCATAAACCGTCGTCTGCTACGACCCTTGCGTGACCCTGCTTCCGGGCTTTTCTTTTTTCAAACTTTCACAACTTCGAATTGCACTGATCTTGTCTTGATGAAAAAAGAATTCTTTTATGATTAAAGAATGTTTGTGTAACAAGCTGTCAATTTATCATTTAGATTTTAAAAGTTAGGTCTAGCGCAAAAACGCACCACGGTCCAAAAACATTCTGATAATCATCGATCCACGGCTATCGCCAGTTTAAGGGAAGTAACTCATTTTTGACCTGAGTTCAGGATGGGTCCAAAAAGTGTTCGAGACAATCTGCAAAATTAATTCTTTAAAAATTGCTCGCTCTTTACGAAGGGCACCTAGGATGTTCCCGTTTGGTGAGCGTTCAAATGGAAGGGTGTTTGTACTGTGTGTAAAAGCCTGACAGTATCTGTGATGGTTTACGGGAGGCTTACTGTCCGGGCGTGATTTCCGGGATATTCATAACAGCCGTCCAGCACCAAAACGAGTGTGCGGCACGGTTGGCCTAGTGGTAAGGCGTCCGCCCCGTGATCGGGAGGTCGTGGGTTCGAACCCCGGCCGGGTCATACCTAAGACTTTAAAATTGGCAATCTAGTGGCTGCTCCGCCTGGCGTCTGGCATTATGGGGTTAGTGCTAGGACTGGTTGGTCCGGTGTCAGAATAATGTGACTGGGTGAGACATGAAGCCTGTGCTGCGACTTCTGTCTTGTGTGTGGCGCACGTTATATGTCAAAGCAGCACCGCCCTGATATGGCCCTTCGTGGTCGGCTGGGCGTTAAGCAAACAAACAAACAAACAAACCAAAACGAGGCGCCATTGTTGTAAAGGGCCAAGCCCACGAAAATAAATTTTGTGAAAATTTCTCACGCTCGACAGAAAGCAGCCAGGATGTTCCCGTTCGGTGAGCGTTTAAATGGAAGTATGCTTGTACTGTATGTAGACGCTCGGGGAGCTCTGTGATGGTTTACGGGAGGCTTACTGTGCCTTTAAAGGTGCCGGTTTCCCCCCGCATGCACGATCATACTGATGCTCATGCACAGCTACAGCCACATCTGCCCGGCCTGGCTCTCACATGGAAAGGGAGCATGCTTTCACTTGGACACATACCAAAACCCAACAGCGTGGCTACATCTGTGTAGAGTTGGATGATTCTTTTTGTTTTGTTGCTGAATTAATTAAGCAGACTGACATAAGTGTCACTGACTTAAGACATAAATTCAAAATCAAAATTCTAGAATCGCCTACACAAAAAGGAACTGAATGTGCTAAAAATGAACTCGGTTACTGATCAACCAACAGCGATAAAACTGACTCAGTCAGATCAGCCAATCCCTAAAACCTCTGCACCTTAGGTTACCAGCTCTCTTAAGCCACGAATGCAGACAATGACCCATTGTTGGCAGGTTTGCAACAGTCATCATCTCAATTTGTTTAAACCCACTGACTCTGTGCCCTACTGGTGTCTTCCGTAGGCAGCGAGGTTAACCATGTGACCTTTCACATCCGCTTGGTGAGAACCGTTTAGCTCTTGCTGTAACAAGCAGCAAATTGGATACAAATAGCTCCGCCCTTGTTTAAAAGTGTCATGGCAAATAAAATAGAATGAAGATATAAAGTTAAAAAAAAAATTTAAAAATTTAAATGAAATGAAATGCAACAAGTACTAGTGAGATAAAATAAAAATGAAATAAAACGAGGCTTTATAAAATAAAACAGTGAAGCAAAATTGAACAATATTTTAAAAGCGTTTTCAGTTGGAAACAAAGTAATCAACAAAACAAAGTCAACATGCATGCAACCACATGCTAAACTGATCGTTCTGTATAATTTGTCCATGATCAGTTCAAACCCAGTGCCATGTTCTCTCTTGATACTTCGTACAAGAAACCCTAGAAGTACATGTACTGACTTGGTACACAGCGTTCGTTTCTGTAGAAGAACTCTTTCTAATGTCTTTTATAACTGAAGAATAGTCAAACTGTCCATACAAGTTCCTTTTTTGTGAACACTAAGTTCCTCGCTATTCCTTCTTCCTCTTCTTTATATCCTCCTTGTTCTCCTTCTGAATTCTTCTTTATCTTCTCCTTCTATTGCTGCTGTGTTCTTGGACTGAAACTCCCACGTACTCTCAACCAGTGGGCTTTTACGAAAGGACTTTTATGCGTATGAACGTTTTTGCCCTCACCACGGCAATCGTAGTCTTTGATCGGAATAAAACCAAATCGCTACTGCCTTTGGCAATTGTATGATCAGAATGATGAAGTGCCTCGACCCCCGTCGTTTGGAGGTTTTCTTGCGACAGAATGTGTCCGTTATTTTCCGTGAAAGTTTTCATTCACCACTATAGTCTAGTGAGGTCAGTGAGGTCACTTCCGGTAGCAGGCTAAGTGTCGCAAAAGGAACCCTTCCTTTTTCTGTACGTTTGTGTTGCCCGGCACAAGAACAAGCCCATTAGTTTTCAAGAAAGCCGGGAACGAAAAATAAACAGCGATCTGCCTAAAGGAAGCTGCAATAAACTTCACTGTTCTATTCCATTGTAACCGCACTCTTTTTAAATTAAAACAATTGCCCCTTCCATTTCCACAGGAACAGTTGACAATTTGACGCATACTGTAGGGGTAAATATTACCAGCAGTCCAGTCCTGGTGGCTGACAATGATATCTGCAATCTGCTGCCGGCAGCTGAAGTAAAATCAACATTTCTTCTTTATTGTAAATACACAATCTCTCGCCTCTTTTTCCTCCACGGAATGGAACTGCGTGTTTTACACAATCGTTCGCACTAAACAACGCCAGCGAGCGCGTCCCGGTAGCTGAGGATTTATAATGACCATCAATAAGACAGAAATAAAATCAATCGTTCTTCTTCACTATGAACATGCTGTTTTTCATCAAAATTTGCTTGCGTTCTTTCTGCGCTCATCATCGGTTGGACTGAATCATGAATGCCATCATTCAACTACACACTAGCAAAGATGGCATTCTAATGGTAGCAGTTAAGTTTCTTCATCGTATGTGGACCGTTTTTACATCAACATTTTCTTTGTCTTTTCAACGGAAAACTGTATTCCTGACACATCAGCGACACAATTCCGGTATCTGTCTGCGATGAACACAATCTGTTTCCATCAGCTGAATTAAAAACCTCAGTTCTTCACTCCTGTGAACCTTCTATTTTCTATCAAAATGTGTCTTCGTTTTGATATTCCAGTAGGAGTGAATAACAGTGACCCGTGACCCAGTTCCTGTAACTGTCTGCGATATCAACAATCTGTTGCCACCAGAAAATAAAATCCACTTTTGTCTTTCCTTCGTCCTGACACATCAGCAGGACCCAATACCAGTTTTGAATTCCTGTTGCTGACAACAATATCAGCTTTCTGCAGTCGGCAGCTGACGTGAAATCCATCGCTCTTCCTCATAATCTATGCACTATTTTGTCACCAGCGTTTGTCAATAACAAAACATGAGTGTTTGACACACTTCGATAGGATCCAATAGTATCCGAGATCCAGTCTCGGTAGCTCAAACCGACATCAGCATTCCGACGCCGGGACCTTCAAACAAAATCCACTATGAACGAGCAGTTGTTCATCAAATTGTGCTTTTGGTTTTCTTTGCTTTTTGGAGGCGCATTTTTTGGACACATTCAGTATGACTCAATGAGACCCGCGATCCAGTCCCGGTAGCTGACACATTCAGTAGGACTCAATGACACCAGCGATCCAGTCCCGGTAGCTGACACATTCAGTAGGACTCGATGACACCAGCGATCCAGTCCCGGTAGCTGACGACGTTGGTGTATATCCCGAACTTGCCCTTCCTGCCGCACCCCTCCCCATAGCTCGTGATCCCCGTCAGAAACCAGCGGGTCACCCCTCTCTCCGTCTTGGGACACAGCAAAGGTCCCCCGCTGTCCCCGGCACAGGCGTCACTCCCTCCTCGCTTGTAGCCCGCGCACAGCTGGGTGCTGTTGTCGATGTCGTACTCGAACACTTTCTGGCAGCGTTTGTGGGTCACCAGCGGGACTTTGGCCTCGTGAAGCACTTCAGCTCCGAACAGATGCGTGTTGCGGCGCTTTCCCCAGCCCAGGATGTAGCAGAGAGCGTCCTTGTCGGGCGTGAAGCCGGGGCCGGGTAGACAGGCGTACCCGGGGCGGGCGCGGGGTAGCAGTGGCCGGTTGAGTCGCACGAGGGCGATGTCGTTGGTGATGGTGTGGTAGTCGAAGTCCGGGTGAGGAAACTCCTTCTCTGGCTTCACTTCGTCTTCTGTACCTTCAAACTCCTGAGAAAAAAAAGGAGAATATTTTGTTTGAGCTCTGGGATGGTCATCTCGGTTGGTAAACTCTCGTGTTCATTTGAACACTAATCATGGGTGTGTCTTAAACACGTGAACAAGGACCACTTGTAGAAGGCTTGCCTCACTAACAGCAAGATTATTCACTCAGTCTTTCACAATCCATACAAAGCCGACAGAGTTATGTCCGTGGTTCGTCTGGAGTGGAACCCCCCATTTTAAGACCTCAAATAATCTGAAAAACTCAGGTCTTAAAAAGGAGGGAGTTTTAAAATGGGGGTACATTTTCAGAGGTTATGAAAAGAAAATCTGAAAAAGCAATGGAGGTAAATTTACAGAGAATATGAAGAGAAAAATCGGAAAAAGCAAGTTCTCATAAAGGAGGGGGGGGGGGTGTCTTAAAAGGGTGGTTCTACTGTTTCACAATACATGACTGCCGGTCCACAAATACACACCCCCAGATCGTGCTCGCCGGCCCTGACGATGAAGCGACGGCGACGTGACTTCTTGCGGACACAGTGGGCTGCGGTCAGAACCCAGTCGGGGGCGATCAGGGTTCCCGCACAGAACTGCTCCTCCCACCGCGTCAAGATGGCGACCTGCACGTGAAACACGACATGGTAAGACCGCACTCGCAAGGACATTCAAAAGCCGTAGTGTTAACCTACGCCTTGAGTATTAGCGAAGACGGTATTGTTACCAGGCCCCATGTCATGGGTCACTTACGCATACTTTTGTGACCTGACGCATTGTCCTGGCCTCAGGCCGGCCGAATGTCCGATAGCTTTGACACGTTGTATTTCTTTTGACGCAACCATTCTATTTTTTTTATAATTATTTTTTAGGTCAGGACATATTGACCGATATTTTGAATCCAGGTCTGACTGACCTATTGTCTTTTGTGTCTGGGAACGACACCTGCAAAAGGAACATGTTTTACTCAAACAAATACTGGAAGACCATAATTTAAGTCTTACCAGCTCCCTGCCCTCGCCCCCCCCCCCCTCCCCCTTTCCCCTAATGTCTGCGTTTGCCAGTGTTCCCAGTTGCTGCTAGACATGTTACGGGGAACACACCCCATTGGTGGATGACGTGGACTCAAAAACGGGCTTTTTACGATAAAACGTTTGGAATGTGGATTAAATGCACTTTGATCTCACATGAGTATTAGGGTACAGTTCATTCCCCAGATTCTTCAGATTCGTCTAATACGCCAGAACTCCCCCCCCCCCCCCCCCCCCCCCCCAACGATCAGATCAATAGTATCCCTAAGTTTAAGTCTTTACCTGCCAGGGCCAGCCAAGCCGCTGAGCCTCCTGTCCGCCCACCACTCGGTACGATCCTCTCTGAGCAGGTGGCCGCACTCCGCAGGTTCCGTTATGCAGGCCTTTCAAGATGGACGCCGTCTTCACGTCTTCTTCTGTCAACCATCAACAAACACACACTTTTCCTTGGAATGAGAGGCAAAACGTGTAATGTATTATCAATCAGCCACTATACTTTGATAATTTAAAGTAAAACGAAGCTAAGGGAAATAAAGAAAAACAAAATTTGCGCATAATAAGGACAACAACAAAATGCCAGTCTTCGTGTCACGTTGTCATTGCTTTCAAAAACTAGGTTATTCCCAAACAAGACAACTTACCGTTCTCCTCAAACAAGGTTATACACAAACTAGGTCAAGCAAGGTCCAAACTGCAACTGTTCCTTCGTAAGACAAATAGAAAAGGAAGTGCTCTGACGATGTGCCACTTACCTTTCGTTTCAGGCGCCTCTTCTTCTTCCTCAGCGTCGTTTCCGTCTTCAGGTCCGGAACCACTCTCGTCCTTCCCCGCAGAGGCGACCGCTTCGGTAGGCAATGACGGCACGTCTACGTCAGACACGTCAACGTCATCGTCTACGTCAGAGGGTGCGGGTTTCAGCTTGTGTTTCTTGTGACACCTGGTGCCCGTAATGCTGCAACGCCGTGTCTCCTTTACGTAGCTGTTCTGACACACTTCGGCCAGGGTGCACCGCTTCCTACGCCGCTGGCTGCAGGATCGCGTACACGGCCCCCACTGAGACCACTCACTGTACACGATGTCGTAGAAGGCGCGGTCCACCAGGCGGTACCACCACCGCAAGTTGTCTCCGTTCCTCCGGGAAGGACAGCGATCTCGCCCCCCTCCTCCTCTCCCTCCTCCTCCTCGCTTTCTCCGGCACGGTTTCGACTCCTTGAGTCTGTCGGACCAGCAGTTTTTGGGCTCGCGGCATTTACGTGCGCGGCTTTGAATACAGCGTCGGTTGCAGGGCCGCCATTTTGACCAGGGCTCGTAATACTGACACAGCAGACCGTCCAGCTCTTCCATGGACTCCACGTACGTTCTGTTCAGTGAGGATAATGATGTAGCGTTGCACTTTATTTCTGGATCAAACTTTTTCCTTGACCCACTTCGTGATTTTTGCCATGAATCTTCGTTTTTCCTGCGACGATAATGATTTTTCCCGCCCTTAAAACTGTACCGGTGTGGTTTCCGCCGTCTACGATGTGGTCCTCTCCGTCTGTATTGCATAGATCTGATCATAGGTGGTGCTAATCTTACGTCATTGTAGTTCCAGACCACTTTCAGATGGCGGCCATTTTGGATGTATGTGGTACTGGTAGTGTCCTGAAAATGAGATCAATCAGTTTGGCTTGGAATGGCTGTCGTTGATCAGTGTTGTCGCCTAAGGAAAATAGTATGACTTCAAGCTACGATTGAGTTTTTACGGGAACGAATATGCCATGATATATAGCCAGCGATAATAATAATAATGCATAATATTTATATAGCGCATGTATCCCGGGGTTAATCCTGCTCAAAGCGCATCCACATCCACATCCAACGCATACTCAACTAACTAATATATAAGGAAATGTTTATTAAAGCCATATGTACTCGATGACTATACACGCTAATTGCTTTACCAACAGCTGGAGACATGCTAAATTAAGTTCCCTGCAAAATATTGTGGTCTAGGACCCATTCAATGTTGAGATATGTTAATTTTCATTTTGATCTGGATCGTCCTATTTATAGATTTGCCAACAGAGGTAGCGGGAAATAACTCCGCGTCTTTGTTTTCATCCAAAGTTTTTGAGACTCTAAAACAAGCTGTAATGCATGTATATGATCCGCGCATGGCGACATATCGTCATTACATGGTCTTATGGTGCGTTTGACATCGATTATGGGCAAACTACACTTTGTAAACACGGGAGCGCGTACATATGCCTTTAAGTAGTAGAGCTGCACCAGTTTGGAACTGTCTAACATTGCTAAAATGGCTACTAACAGTTCAAGAACCGACTGGACAGTGAACATTTAATGATGAAAAGTCTGTATGAGAAGGACGTTAAATATTTAAAAAATGGCTTGACCAAAAACAAATAAAACGTGCCGAACATTGTAATTCCTCCGGTTGTAGTCTTACAGAATTACTGGAACAATGAATCGGCTTTTTAGTTTTTTAAATGTAGAAGGTCAACAGTCATAGAAAAGCACTCGCACATTTCCCAGCAATAGGAAAACAAATGAGATGGGTGGAGTGTGTAATTTGACTGTGGGAATTAGTAATGCGTGGCAGATCGCACAATGCGTCCATTTTAGACTACATGCAGTGTCTCGATATAATACGGCGTCTATATTCAGGCGCAAAAATGCGACTCGAGTGAAAAACCAAACGCCTACGCTGTGTCATAACAGCTCGTGGACTCAAGTTCTTTTCAACAAAATCATTCAGCCGTGGTGCATATATACCTGTGAATTATTTTTGTACATCCCCGTAAATCAAAGGGGTGTACAGGTTCCACTCTGTTTGTCTGTTCGTTCGTTTGTTTGTTTGTTTGTTTGTTTGTGTGCTTGTCCGCTCTCAAATGTTTATGGGTCGATTGAGCTGAAATTTGGTGTGCACGGCTAGAAAGTTGGGTACACACGATCGTAGCAAAAGTTGGCTTTCTACCTTGAGTGAAAGAGGAGGAAAACCTTCTAGCCGTGTTTTCAAAGACTTTTTCATTTGAGATTTATGCCCAAGTCTTGACTTGAACATCCGTAATACGTTCACAGTTTGCAAGAGGACAAGGCCAGTTTGTGTCCCTCTCTCACTCGATGGCCTTACACACAGCGATTGCTGGACCTCTCTGTCTGCGTGCTCTCTCTCTCTCTCTCTCTCTCTCTCTCTCTCTCTCGGAGAAAGCATGAAGGCTAATGTGAACACAAGTCTATAGCCACGGTGTGTGCATGCCTGCGTTAGTGTGTGTGCGTGTGCGCGTGTCATTGTATGATGTGAGTCAGTGTGTTTGTGTGTGTCAGTGTTTGTGTGTGTGTGCTACAGCACGCGGCGCGCATTCATGCTCATGTGTGTTTTTGCACACGCACGATTCGTGTCGATGAGTGTATGTAGGGACTACAATAAGCGTGCAAGTCAGCAATTCAGTCGGGAACGTGAGAAAGTAGCTTGCACAATGGCAGTTCAATGCACTTTACCGTTGCAACCGACAGGGAGTGCTGTCTGCACCTAATAAGCCAAGTCTTAAAAGACATGGTAAACTCAGTCAAAGCACGAACGAGGATTAAACCTGCCATGACGTCGAAGAACCGTACTTCAACCTTCCGCGTTGGCGAGGGATTCAATGATCAAATACATTAACACGACGTTGGAATGTTAAGGCCACGCGTTGTCGACATTACACAAAAACAACTCTTATCGCCCTGATTTTTTTTTCCGTCGGAGCCCCGCCTCCCCCTTCTTCCAGCTATTTGAAAATAAAGTTAGTCCGATAATATTGACGCATACCGCGCTAGCGTTCTTCGCAGACGCAGAAAAGGTAGATCATAACAGACAGAAACTATTTCTTTTTTCATGGTGTCTGTGTGTCTCTGGCTGTCCGTCTGTCTGTCTGTTTGTTAGTGTGCTCCGTCTCAGAATTAATAAGAAACTGTACGAAAAACGACTTCTACGCTACACAAAAACATACGTCCCCCCCCCCCACACACACACACACGGCACTCACACACCACAAACAACACACACACACATACACACACACGCACACACACACACACACACACACACACACACACACAACGTACCTCATCAGTAGAACCAGCACGTGCAGCACACACCACTGTCATCACAAACAGTGACGTCACCACGCACATCGTTTTCACTCTCAGTCGTCCGAACTTCCATGTTACTCCACACTTTTCTCTTGATGTCAACATTTTGCTGCGACTTGAGACAGAAAATCTCGCGATTCTTCTTCTTCCACAGTTGTGTCACACTTCAAGTCAAAATAATTGAATAGTTGTGGAATGTCCAATGTTCGATAACACAAATGCTGATCGATCTAATGTTGATAATCACTTAAAAACAAAAGCAGTCTTTTGTTGTTTAAATCCACAGTTTCAGTGTCTCCTGTTCGACTTTTGCACGAAAAGTGAGCTTACAACTCCAATGAGTCGTTCGTGGAACTTCAAGTTAAAAACAGTTGTTTGTTTCTAGTACTTCTGTAAAAGTTGTAGACTTCTCAGATTCCCTTGAGTCGAACTAAGTCAAAAATGCTGACGTTCCTCTTCAAATTGTAGAACACACAAACACAGGCTTTTCGTGTTGATGCTGGCTTGCCGCATTACTGTACTCTTGCTTCACTTTCACTTTTGCGGTGATTCAATATCCAAACACCCGTTGACAACTTGACAATCACCCCAAACAGTAGCCTGAAACTTAGTCCTCTGAACTCATCTCATGTCATATTCAGCACACGCTGTTTCATCATTTTACGACCGAGCTCCTCAGTTCAACTGCGTCCACAGGAGCGCGTCATCTTTCTTAACAGTCAGAAAAACAATCTCTGTAAAATCTCACTCGTCTCTCAACTTTTCTGGCCCGAGGGCGGCGAATCAGAGGCCGCAGTGCGCGCAGTTTGACAGTCAGTGTGCACTGCACACACAACAGAACGGGTCCTTATTCCAAACCCACGTGAACGGAAGAAAGTGAGAGAACGCGGGCGGGGCGGAGAGAGAAGGCGGGTGAGAAGGAATGAATGGAAATGAGTGAAGTGATTGTAGTGACTGTGTCCCTGCCGTCTCACCAATTCGGTCGCTCTGCTTTTCAGGCGTCGCGGTGAGCGTCACACACTCATCTGTGAGTCAAATAGGGTCGGAAGTACAGGCGTGCGACTGTTTTTTTGTGTGGGTGGCTACCGAATTAACTTTTCTTTTAACATTATAATTGCCACTGTTGACTTTAAATCAGAATTTCATCAATATTTTGTTTATCTGTTAGTCAAATAGGTCGTAAATACAGGCGAACGACAGTTTTTATGTGGTTGGCTACCGAATTTACTTTATTTTAAACGTTTTAATTGCCATTGATTAGGTGAAATCAGGATTTCATCAATGAACATTTTCTTAATCTGTGAGTCAAATAGGTCGGAAGTACCTGTGCCTCAGTGTTGGTTTTATTGTGGATGGTTTATCTACTGAACATTTACTTCTATTTCTAATCAATTATTAACGTTGGAAGTATAAGCGCCTGGTCGTTGTATTGTCGTTGGTTAGTGTATTTTCTTCATCTGTGAGTCAAATAGAGTCAGAGGTACTGACTGACTTTGGGGTTTTACGTCCTCTCGGGTAACTGGGACCTATTTGGGACATAACATGTAATACGATAGTAGGAAAAACAAGTCGCGTAAAGGCGTAAATAAACTTGGCCAAAAAATTATTGCAACAAATTTCAAAAACTCAAATTAAAGCATTAATCCCCGTGTCATTTCATTAAAACTGTATATGCCAGTTAAGACCGTTCATGATTTAACCTCCAGGATCACCTTTTGGATTAAATATTTCTTGTACAGGGATCACGTGACCGCCGCGGCTCACGTAAGGGTACCCTCAAAATCGACCAGGGCCCGTATGCATGAATTAGAAGTAAGAAACACTGGAAGTAGAGGCCTCTTTCTGAAGTGGGAACTCCCGAAGTTAACTTCCTAACTGTTCACTATGCATGAACTGACTTCAACGCCGAAGTAGTGACATCAAGAGTATTAAGGTCAAGGTCGCGGAAATTGAGGGAATCCCCAGTAATACGCATGCGCAGGTTTCTGTAAACATGGCAGTCAACATAACAGAAAAGGCATGGCACGTGTGCCCAAAATGAAAGTAGCTATGGAGGGACGTTCTGCATCATTTACTGACAGTGAAATTGCTGTGCTGTTGACAGAAGTTTTTAACGAAAGAAATATTATTCTGAGCAAATGTCAGAGCAGCTTTACTATAAAACATAAAGACAATGTCTGGGCATATATATAGCAGACCAAGTGCGCGTGAAATGGCGCGACCTAAAAAAAAACGTACACGTGCAGGACTTATCGGCGACGGCGACAGGGGGTGGGCCACCATCTCTCTCTCTCTCTCTCTCTCTCTCTCTCTCTCTCTCTCTCTCTCTCTCTCTCTCGCTCTCTCTCTCTCTCACTCTATCTCTCAGTCTCTCTCTCAGTCTCTCTTTCAGTCTCTCTCTTTCAGTCTCTCTCTTTCAGTCTCTCTCTCTCTTTCAGTCTCTCTCTCTCCCTCTCTCTCTCTCTCTTTCTTACATACACCGTGACACACACACACACACACACACACACACACCGTACACACACCGTACACACACACACCCACTCACACACCCACAAACACACGGCACACACACACACACACACACACACACACACACACACACACACACACACACACACACACACACACACACACACACACACGCATACACAGGCGCGTACATTTGAAAGTCAAGACATGATTTGATTTTTTTTTAAGCGTAGGAAGGTTTCTTTGGCAAATAACAACATATAACACAGAGGCAAAAACCGGTCGCTGCAGCCTGAATGCAACTGCAGGGGCCTAAAAGGAAAAAGATTAATACAAAAAAATATAATAGAAAATAAAGTTGTGTAAGGCGGCATGTGAACCCAGAGCTACAGAACGAAAGTCCGACACCCTAACCACTGCACTATGTTACCCGTGTATTGAATGGTATTATGAAAACATGTGTTATGAGTTATTCAGTCGTGATAGTTTGAAAGCTCGCCACCTTCGCTGCATGACTTGAGCACGTTTATTTCGGTCAGTAACTGATGGAACTGTCAGGTTTTGAGCCATTCTGTTTCAAGCATTTCATCTAAATTAAACAAGAATGTCACAGTTCGTGTCTATGGTGCAAGGTCTCATTGTAGCCAAGTTACGACAGCATTTCACGTCTTCGATATTCTGTCTGAGCTCATTTCCCAATGAGCTGCCTTAAAAACAGGAATGTCCTGCAATTGTAGTATGCGTTGGAGGTTTTTTTTTTATGGGTAAGGACCCTTAAGAAGCGATATCGTCGTATAATGATGTCAAGTGAGAGACCCTGCAAATTAACATTGAAAGTGGGAACTTCGGAAGCAAAGTTGCCAGCTACTCGGTATGCAAGAGCTAAATTGAAAGCCGAAGTAGTGGTAAAGGGTAGGCTTGGTGACCAGAGGAAACAAATCTCATCGCGAGTTCGTAAATGGGTTAACGTTGATCGCGCTGTAACTTTTACTATAGTTGTTGCTTCTGACTGGTTCAAAGCTGTGATGATTGTCTTGAAATTGAATGACTGTCTATAATAATGATTTTGTTCACCAGAATGTTGGGGAGAATAAAAACAATTTTGTTTATGTGGTAGCGAAGTCGGTTATGTTAAACCTCTTCTTTTTTTTTTAATGATTGTGTATCATGGTACAACTGTTTTGGACAAAATAGGTTGGTTAGAGCGAACGTTTGGGTTACTGGTAAATTTGAAAAGGCAGAAATCAATCAGTGTTTGGGAAATCAAGATATAAGGTGTAGTAAAAAGAAGATAAGTTCAGTGACTTTCATATTAATTGGGAAAATGTGTGTCCGAATTTAAAAAAAAAGATAAATTGTTGTACTTGAGTATTTATAAATTATGTCTGTCCTCGTTAATTGTGAACAAGATGTATGTTTATATAAAGTTGAAAGTCAAGATTGGATTTGTTTAGCCTACGCGCGTGTGTGCATGTGTGTTAGACATAGACATAGACATAGAACACTGTATTATCTCAATTATGAGAAACTTGGGTGTGGTGAATCATATTAAACAACTTAAAACGTAAGAACATAAATAAAATATCGAGGCACAAATACTCAGCTCATAATAGTGTGTGGTAGGGGGGATGGGGGGTACACACACACACACACACACCTCCCCCCAACACACACATGTGCGCGCGTGCACGCAAACAAACGAATGAACAAACTACACACGCACGCACGCACACACAGATTGTTGTTGAATTAAAAAGTAATTTAGGCTAATGGAAATATAACCTGAAATGTAAAAGAAAAAAGGTGTAACAGTTGATTGAAAATGAAATAAAACACCAGTTAATACACACACACACACAAAAGGAGACATGATGACGGAAGGAACAATAAGAAAGTGAATGAGCCCAGTAAACATTTATATCAATAACTGAGAGAGAGAGAGAAATGAATAAATAGCATGGAAAAAGTGTGTGTGTGAGTGTATAGGCCGGATGTGATTAAGTACGTGTGTTGGTTTCTGTGTGAGCATGGATGTGAGTATAGCTATGAGCGTGTAGGTATGAGAGTGTCAGTAATCAAAAGAAGAAACTGTAAACGCCAAACAAATGTCAGTCTGCGAGTGAACGACTATTTTCCATTAACGGTGCAGTACACTTTAGACAGAGAGTGAGAGGTGAGAGGAGGGGAATAGAGAGAGGGGGCGGGGCATGGAGGGAGAGAGAGAGAGGGTGAGCAAGAGGAGACTGAGGGAGAGAGAGAGGGGGAGAGAGGGGGAGGGAAGGAATAGAGAGGGAGGGCGCGAAGAGGAAAAGTGAGAGAGAAAGAGGGGGGAGAGAGAGAAAGTGTGGAGAGAGAGAGAGAGAGAGAGAGAGAGAGAGAAGGAGAAGTAATTGTAAAAGGAAAAAAGAATGTCCAGTAAAAAAACAATGTCCATTTTGCGTGTAACTGAAAAAACATATTGTATAACAAATTCCAAACAAGCACGCAGACGGAAGAGAAAGAAAGTTATCAAGAAAGAGAGAGAGTGCGAGTGAAAGGGTTATAAGTTTACAGTAGGCGACATCACAATAAAAATAAAAACCTTTCCGTATAGTACCCGCTGATGGGACACAAAAAAATCTGATCTCCTTAAAAAAGAAAAAGAAAAAAAGGAAAAAGGAAAAAAAAAACCCTGGTTTGTGTGTGTCTGTCTGTGGCCGGGTATGATGACAAAACGGCTTCACTGACTGAGACGGGAATTGCAGGGTATGTTCTTTGCCACTCGAGTCGTGTGGAGACACGTTACGCCCAATATACGTACCCACTGAGACTGTTGTTAGGCCCTATTTTGTACCCAGAGGGCGAAAGCGGTGTGAATGTATGCTGGCTAAAATTGTATTATAGAAAAGAATGAGAAGCGTACTAAAAACAGATTAGTTTAGTTATGGTTGTGAATGTTTTCTGCACTAAGCAGTGTTTTTGTTTGAATTTTAGGCGTTTTGTTTCAGCACAATCACTCAAGAAAACTTGATTTCAACGAAAATGTGACCACGTTGGAGAGAAAAAATTGTAAAAACACTAAAGATACACAGTCCATTGGTATGCTATCCACAAAAACAGATTTTTTAGACTCTCTTTAACATTAGGGGAAACGTGCATAATGACTAGATGTATCGTGAAGAAGTACGAGAACAAAATAAAAGGGTACCCTTGTACTCAGTGTTTGTGCGTCCCAGACTTTTCCATTTCTGACAGTCACGGGCCCCAGTCTTCCCTTGTTACGTGCCCCAGGCATTGAAACTTTTCTCTAACCTCCATTTTCATGTATTTTTTAGCTAGTTTTACGTGACAGTAGTAGGAGGTATTTGCATTTCAGTCAAGTAACGCAGGCTTGTTCTTTCTTCAAGTTGTTACAGTTAAAGGCACAGTGCAGCTCACAGCCTTCGTTTTACGTTTTTGTTGCAGCTGAGTGCATTTACAGTTCAAAAATCCTCCTATGGTAGTAAAACAAACCCAAAACTACCCAACGACGACATCTGTGAAGCTCGACAGTTTCTTGTTCACGCGAGTGCATAAATTAACCTTGTTATTACGTGGTGTTTGGTCGGAGTTCGATTCAACTGAGTGATTCCGGCCTCCATTTTGTTTTACACAAACTCATGATGATGTCTGACATAGTTTGCTAGTGACGTGTCTTATTGTGCATGATGTGGTGATCTACCTGATCTAAATTTAGATCAAAAATAGGTCAACACCAGCCGGGTCCGAGTACGAAATTAATTCGTAAAAAAAACGCAGTTCTTGACTCTTTGGGTGCAAGTCAATGAAACTTGGTAGTTCTTCTAACGGATAGCTGCCTGAGGTATGACTAAAAGCCCCAGGGGCTCCGTGCACCTGGATTTGACAAGTTCAGTACCTTTAAACACATAAATTTCAGATGCACACTACCGTCACTCTGATCATGAGCTCTTTGACGATGTTATTAACCACGCTGTCAATGCCCATAGTGACAACGAACTTACAATACGGGTTCTCACACTAAATTCACAGACTGGGAAAAGATCGTACGTACAGAAAGATTTTAAAAGCATGTTAAAACTTTGATTGCGAAAGAAACCACACACAACATTTGAAATCGTGTATGATGCTGCAAACAAAATAACATTTCCAGCAATTTAAACAAAAACAAAACAAACAAGTCGCGTAAGGCGAAAATACAATATTTAGTCAAGTAGCTGTCGAACTCACAGAATGAAACTGAACGCAATGCAACGCAGCAAGACCGTATACTCGTAGCATCGTCAGTCCACCGCTCATGGCAAAGGCAGTGAAATTGACAAGAAGAGCGGGGTAGTAGTTGCGCTGAGAAGGATAGCACGCTTTTCTGTACCTCTCTTCGTTTTAACTTTCTGAGCGTGTTTTCAATCCAAACATATCATATCTATATGTTTTTGG